>NC_133324.1:5420193-5516404 GCF_042186555.1 Aquarana catesbeiana | reverse complement strand
GCCCACCTCCCCCATTAGTAATGACCAGACAGACCCGCCCACCTCCCCCATTAGTAATGACCAGACAGACCCGCCCACCTCCACCATTAGTAAAGACCAGACAGACCCGCCCACCTCCACCATTTGTGATGACCAGACAGACTCGCCCACCTCCCCCATTAGTAATGACCAGACAGACTCGCCCACCTCCCCCATTAGTAATGACCAGACCCGCCCACCTCCCCCATTAGTAATGACCAGACAGACTCGCCCACCTCCACCATTAGTAATGACCAGACAGACTCGCCCACCTCCCCATTAGTAATGACCAGACCCGCCCACCTCCCCCATTAGTAATGACCAGATAGACCCGCCCACCTCCCCCATTAGTAATGACCAGACAGACTCGCCCACCTCCACCATTAGTAATGACCAGACCCGCCCACCTCCCCCATTAGTAATGACCAGACAGACCCGCCCACCTCCCCCATTAGTAATGACCAGACAGACCCGCCCACCTCCCCCATTAGTAATGACCAGACAGACCCACCCACCTCCCCCATTAGTAATGACCAGACAGACCCGCCCACCTCCACCATTAGTAATGAGCAGACAGACCCGCCCACCTCCACCATTAGTAATGAGCAGACAGACTTGCTATAAAACACACGCCTGTACATATATGAGGCGTGTTCTGTACACTCCATACCTGAATTGAAGGTTTCCCGCAGTACATGGACAGCGGACGCGCACACACCCTCTGGAAGTGACGGCAGAGCTGGCAGTGCACTTGGTCCCCTCATCCCCAGACAGAGGGCATGGAAGACATGGGAATGGAGGGCTGGCCACAGACGGGCACAGTACTGACTGTATATAGCAGATTCTGAGCTACTGGGGACTTGATTCCACATCTTCTGATCCAAGCCCACCAGGATCTGTAGAACTGGGGTCACCTGACTCCTGTCCCCCTGGATGAGGACCCCCAGATTGCTGGATGACCTCTGACCTGAGACCACCTGATTCTTCTGCAGACTACTGGATGTCCTAAGTGCAGGATCTGTAGCTTGGTTCACGTAGGACTTCATCTCTCTCCTGTCCTCCTGGACAACAACCCCCAGATTGCTGAGTGACCTCTGACCTGGGACCTCCTGACTTTTCTGTAGAACCAGGGTCACCTGACTCCTGTCCTCTTGGACAAGGACCCGCAGATTGCTAGGTGACCTCTGACCTGGGACCACCTGACTCTTCTGCTGACTACTGGATGGCCTAGGATTAGTAGCTTGCTTCATGTAGGTCTCCATCTCTCTCATCAACATGTCTTCCAGACCACACTGAGACCACATCCGGCACATCTCTCCCGCCAGGACTCCGCCTCTCTCTTCTGCCAATATCTCCAATGTCCGGCTCAGACAAAATGGCTGCAGTTCTGCCAAAGGTCTTCCTCGCTTGGATAAGTCGTCCACCACCTGGTTGTACAATGTAAGAGACCGACACAGGTCTGGGGTCACCTCGGCTGGGACTTGTGCCACCCTGCACAGTACGCGGAGTATAAACTGCTCTGTAAGGAGGGTGGCTTTAACCGCCATGAGGAGCAGGACACCGGGGGATGTTCCTGATGGCGTCCTGCATGGAGGGGGATGGGATGGGGTACAGGCAGGGGTCACTCCGAAGTCTTCTGTGCAGTAACGCACATTGAGAGGTGACGTCCCGCAGCCTCAGACACATGGCGGACAGGCGGGAGGGTATCGGGGGACTTTGCTCTATCAGCTCACACATGCTATTCATGTAATTCATGAGGCTCATCTGATGGACAACAAACTGACGGGTCAAGGTCAGAAGATGGCGCTGGCGGGTGAGGAGAACCAGCTGCTGAGCGCCACCGTGTCTGCGTGATAACTCCGTGTACATCCCATCGAGGAGAGCCTGAGCGCCCCCTGATGGATGGGGAAGGGCTGCATCGATGACATCATACTGAGACTCCGCCCTCTGCAACAAAACTGGAGAACACGGAGGAGATCCGGCGGACCCTGAGAGAAGAGACCATAATGATTAGAGATGGAGGAATCACACGACGGGGGGGGGGGGGGGGGGAGGAATCACACGACAGGGGGGGGGGGGGAGGAATCACACGACAGAGGGGGGGGGGGAGGAATCACACGACAGAGGGGGGGGGGGAGGCAGGAATCACACGACGGGGGGGGGGAGAAATCACACGACGGGGGGGGAGGAGGAATCACATGACAGGGGGGCGTGTCAGCACAGTGGGCCCAGAAAGGGGAGTAAGAGATATAAAATAAAAATAAAACCAGGGATTCCTTTCTCTGTTTCTCACAGGTAATGATGAAATGACCCGATATCCGGATATTCCCGATATCACCAACTGCACAGATCTGAACTCCTCCTCACATCAGCGTCCCCCACCCCCCCCACTGCCCATCACAGTCCTCAGCAGGGCCCTCCCCCCACCCTTCATATAGACAAATGACAGAAGAGTGGGGCGGATCTTGTTGTGGGACGACGTCATATGACAACGCCCAGTTTAGGCTCTTTACCCATGTGATCGGCTGTGTCCCCGCCCATCACTGCCTCCTCATCAGTCCCCGCCCATCACTGCCTCATCAGTCCCCGCCCATCACTGCCTCCTCATCAGTGAAGGAAAAAAAATTTACTTATTTACAAAATTTTCTAACAAACTAAGAAAAATTTCTTTAAAAAAAAAAAAAAAAGGCGTTCTTTTTGGTTTTCTTTTCGAAAAAATAACCCCCCAGCGGTGATTATCACCAAGAGAAAGTTCCATTTCTGTGAATAAATGTCCTCTGTGTACAGTGTTGTATGACCGTGTAATTGTCATTCAAAGTGCGACAGCGCTGAAAGCTGAACATTGTCCTGGGCGGGAGGGGGGAAGGGAGTCTGGATGGAGGGTGGGAGCTACAAGGCCCTTCATCCAGGCAGCCAATCACTTGCTTAGTAACCTTGGGCAGCTCCCGCCCTCCATCCAGAACTGTCCCGCCTCCCGCTGTCAGCTCTGTGGGGAATACAGATTGATGATTGGGGGAAGAAAAGGATCCTAAATGGTGGGACAGCCCAGACTCAATCCGCAGTCTGCCATCTAGTAATGCCGGAAAGAGGGGGGGGGGGGGTCACATGATGGTGGGAGGAGTCAGCACAGCGGATGAAACCGCATGAAAGGAGAAGCAGAAATTAGTGGCAGTGGAAGGAGGAGTCACAGGATGGCGAGAGGAGTCAGCACAGTGGATCCAGTCAGGTGACAGGAGAAAAAAAGCCAATCATAATGAAGTGGGAGGAGTCATGCAATACCATTAAATGCTGTCCTCTTACATCTGATGTCACTGGGGTGTGACATGTCTATTGGAGGAGAGAGAAGAGGGGTGGGGCCTGTGATTCTTCATCTGTAAGGACACAAGACATTGGTTAGAATCATTCACCATCTACAATTCTTATACTAGACTCCAGACACTCCCAGTGGGAGGGGCGTCTCATTGTTGGGGTAGATCTGTCTGGAGGGGGGAGGATGGTGAACTGACCTCATAGTGAAGAATGCAGAGTCCGCAGCAGAGGCCGGATCCCAGGAGGAGGAACCACACAACATTCTACAGACCGGAGCTCTGCAGAGAGAAATGTCACCACATTACAGAGCAGAGGAGGAGGAGACTGAAGGGGGAGGGACTAGAGGAGGGAGGGGAGGGGAGGAGACGAGGAGGGAGGGAGGAGAGGAGACAAGGAGGGAGGGAGGAGAGGAGACAAGGAGGAAGGGAGGAGAGGAGACAAGGAGGAAGGGAGGAGAGGAGACAAGGAGGAAGGGAGGAGAGGAGACAAGGAGGAAGGGAGGAGCCGGGAAGGGGAGGAGACATGAGGAAGAGGGGGGGGGGGGGGGAGAGGGGGGGAGGGGGGGGGAGAGGGGACGGTGAGGAAAGGGGGGGGGAGAGGGGACGGTGAGGAAAGGGGGGGGGGGGGGGAGAGGGGACGGTGAGGAAAGGGGGGGGAGGAGAGGGGACGGTGAGGAAAGGGGGGGGAGGAGAGGGGACGGTGAGGAAAGGGGGGGGAGGAGAGGGGACGGTGAGGAAAGGGGGGGGGGGGGGGAGAGGGGACAGTGAGGAAAGGGGGGGGGGGGGAGAGGGGACGGTGAGGAAAGGGGGGGGGGGAGGAGAGGGGACGGTGAGGAAGGGGGGGGGGAGGAGAGGGGACGGTGAGGAAAGGGGGGGAGGGGACGGTGAGGAAAGGGGGGGAGGAGAGGGGACGGTGAGAAGGGGGGGAGGAGAGGGGACGGTGAGAAGGGGGGGAGGAGAGGGGACGGTGAGAAGGGGGGGGAGGAGAGGGGACGGTGAGAAGGGGGGGGAGGAGAGGGGACGGTGAGAAGGGGGGGAGGAGAGGGGACGGTGAGAAGGGGGGGAGGAGAGGGGACGGTGAGGAAGGGGGGGGGAGAGGAAGGGGGGGGAGAGGGGACGGTGAGGAAAGGGGGGGGGGGGGAGAGAGGACACGGTGAGCAAAGGTGGGGAGGAGAGGGGACGGTGAGGAAAGGGGGGGGGGGGAGAGGGGACGGTGAGGAAGGGGGGGGAGAGGTAGGGGGGGAGAGAGGGGACGGTGAGGAAAGGGGGGGGAGAGGTAGGGGGGGAGAGAGGGGACGGTGAGGAAGGGGGGGGGGGGAGGAGAGGGGACGGTGAGGAAAGGGGGGGGGGGGGGGACGGTGAGGAAAGGGGGGGGAGGAGAGGGGACGGTGAGGAAGGGGGGGGAGAGGGGACGGTGAGGAAGGGGGGGGGGGGGGAGAGGGGGACGGTGAGGAAAGGGGGGGGAGGAGAGGGGACGGTGAGGAAGGGGGGGGAGAGGGGACGGTGAGGAAAGGGGGGGGGGGGGGGGGGGAGGGGACGGTGAGGAAAGGGGGGGGGGGGGGGGGAGAGGGGACGGTGAGGAAAGGGGGGGGGGGGGGGAGAGGGGACGGTGAGGAAAGGGGGGGGGGGGAGAGGGGACGGTGAGGAAAGGGGGGGGGGAGAGGGGGAGAGGGGGACGGTGAGGAAAGGGGGGGGGAGAGGGGGAGAGGGGACGGTGAGGAAGGGGGGGGGGGAGAGGGGGAGAGGGGACGGTGAGGAAAGGGGGGGGGGAGAGGGGGAGAGGGGACGGTGAGGAAAGGGGGGGGGGGGGGGGAGAGGGGACGGTGAGGAAGGGGGGGGGAGGGGACGGTGAGGAAAGGGGGGGGGAGAGGGGACGGTGAGGAAAGGGGGGGGGGGAGAGGGGAGGGGACGGTGAGGAAAGGGGGGGGGGGGAGGGGACGGTGAGGAAAGGGGGGGGGGGGGAAGAGGGGACGGTGAGGAAAGGGGGGGGGGGGGGGGAGAGGGGACGGTGAGGAAAGCGGGGGAGGAGAGGGGACGGTGAGGAAAGGGGGGGAGGAGAGGGGACGGTGAGGAAAGGGGGGGAGGAGAGGGGACGGTGAGGAAAGGGGGGGAGGAGAGGAGACGGTGAGGAAAGGGGGGGAGGAGAGGGGACGGTGAGGAAAGGGGGGGGAGGAGAGGGGACGGTGAGGAAGGGGGGGGGGAGAGAGGGGACGGTGAGGAAAGGGGGGGAGGAGAGGGGACGGTGAGGAAAGGGGGGGGGGGAGAGAGGGGACGGTGAGGAAAGGGGGGGAGAGGTAGGGGGGGAGAGAGGGGACGGTGAGGAAGGGGGGGGGGGGGGAGAGGGGACGGTGAGGAAAGGGGGGGGAGGGGATGGTGAGGAAAGGGGGGGAGGGGAGGGGACGGTGAGGAAGGGGGGGAGGAGAGGGGACGGTGAGGAAGGGGGGGAGGGAGAGGGGACGGTGAGGAAAGGGGGGGAGGAGAGGGGACGGTGAGGAAAGGGGGGGGAGAGGAAGGGGGGGGAGAGGGGACGGTGAGGAAAGGGGGGGAGTAGAGGGGACGGTGAGGAAAGGGGGGGGGGGGGGGAGAGGGGACGGTGAGGAAAGGGGGGGAGGAGAGGGGACGGTGAGGAAAGGGGGGGAGGAGAGGGGACGGTGAGGAAAGGGGGGGAGGAGAGGGGACGGTGAGGAAAGGGGGGGAGGAGAGGGGACGGTGAGGAAAGGGGGGGAGGAGAGGGGACGGTGAGGAAAGGGGGGGGAGGAGAGGGGACGGTGAGGAAAGGGGGGGAGGAGAGGTAGGGGGGGAGAGAGGGGACGGTGAGGAAAGGGGGGGGAGAGGTAGGGGGGGAGAGAGGGGACGGTGAGGAAGGGGGGGGGGGGGGGAGGAGAGGGGACGGTGAGGAAAGGGGGGGGGGGAGGAGAGGGGACGGTGAGGAAAGGGGGGGGGAGGAGAGGGGACGGTGAGGAAAGGGGGGGAGGGGACGGTGAGGAAAGGGGGGGAGGAGAGGAAGGGGGGGGAGGAGAGGGGACGGTGAGGAAGGGGGGGAGGAGAGGGGACGGTGAGGAAGGGGGGGGGAGAGGAAGGGGGGGGAGAGGAAGGGGGGGGAGAGGAAGGGGGGGGGAGAGGGGACGGTGAGGAAAGGGGGGGAGGGGACGGTGAGGAAAGGGGGGGAGGGGGGGACGGTGAGGAAAGGGGGGAGGGGGGGGACGGTGAGGAAAGGGGGGGGGAGGAGAGGGGGACGGTGAGGAAAGGGGGGGGGGAGGAGAGGGGACGGTGAGGAAAGGGGGGGGGAGGAGAGGGGACGGTGAGGAAAGGGGGGGAGTAGAGGGGACGGTGAGGAAAAGGGGGGGGGGAGAGGGGACGGTGAGGAAAGGGGGGGGGGGGAGAGGGGACGGTGAGGAAAGGGGGGGAGGAGAGGGGACGGTGAGGAAAGGGGGGGGAGGAGAGGGGACGGTGAGGAAAGGGGGGGAGGAGAGGGGACGGTGAGGAAAGGGGGGGGGGGGGGGGGGGGAGAGAGGGGACGGTGAGGAAAGGGGGGGGAGAGGTAGGGGGGGAGAGAGGGGACGGTGAGGAAAGGGGGGGGGAGAGGTAGGGGGGAGAGAGGGGACGGTGAGGAAAGGGGGGGGAGAGGTAGGGGGGAGAGAGGGGACGGTGAGGAAAGGGGGGGGGAGAGGTAGGGGGGAGAGAGGGGACGGTGAGGAAAGGGGGGGGGAGAGGTAGGGGGGGAGAGAGGGGACGGTGAGGAAAGGGGGGGGAGGAGAGGGGACGGCGAGGAAGGGGGGGACGGCGAGGAAGCGGGGGGGGGGAGAGGGGACGGCGAGGAAAGGGGGGGGGGGGGGGGAGAGGGGACGGTGAGGAAAGGGGGGGGGGGGGAGAGGGGACGGTGAGGAAAGGGGGGGGGGGGGAGAGGGGACGGTGAGGAAAGGGGGGGGGGGAGAGGGGACGGTGAGGAAAGGGGGGAGGGGAGAGGGGACGGTGAGGAAAGGGGGGAGGGGAGAGGGGAGAGGGGACGGTGAGGAAAGGGGGGGAGGAGAGGGGACGGTGAGGAAAGGGGGGGGAGGAGAGGGGACGGTGAGGAAAGGGGGGGAGGAGAGGGGACGGTGAGGAAAGGGGGGGAGGAGAGGGGACGGTGAGGAAAGGGGGGGAGGAGAGGGGACGGTGGGAGGGGGGGAAGGGGGGGAGGAGAGGGGACGGTGAGGAGGGGGGAGAGAGGGGACGGTGAGGAAAGGGGGGGAGGAGAGGGGACGGTGAGGAAAGGGGGGGGGGGGGGGAGGAGAGGGGACGGTGAGGAAAGGGGGGGGGAGGGGACGGTGAGGAAAGGGGGGGAGGAGAGGGGACGGTGAGAAGGGGGGGGGGGGGAGAGGAAGGGGGGGGAGAGGGGACGGTGAGGAAAGGGGGGGGGGAGAGGGGACGGTGAGGAAAGGGGGGGGGGGAGAGGGGACGGTGAGGAAAGGGGGGGGGAGGAGAGGGGGACGGTGAGGAAAGGGGGGGGGGGGGGAGAGGGGACGGTGAGGAAAGGGGGGGGGGGGGGGGAGAGGGGACGGTGAGGAAAGGGGGGGAGGAGAGGGGACGGTGAGGAAAGGGGGGGGAGGAGAAGGGACGGTGAGGAAAGGGGGGGGAGGAGAGGGGACGGTGAGGAAAGGGGGGGGGGAGGAGAGGGGACGGTGAGGAAAGGGGGGGGGAGGGGACGGTGAGGAAAGGGGGGGGAGGAGAGGGGACGGTGAGGAAAGGGGGGGGGAGGAGAGGGGACGGTGAGAAGGGGGGGGGGGAGAGGAAGGGGGGGGAGAGGGGACGGTGAGGAAAGGGGGGGGGAGGAGAGGGGACGGTGAGGAAAAGGGGGGGGGGAGGAGAGGGGACGGTGAGGAAAGGGGGGGGGGGAGGAGAGGGGACGGTGAGGAAAGGGGGGGGGGGAGGAGAGGGGACGGTGAGGAAAGGGGGGGGAGGGGACGGTGAGGAAAGGGGGGGGGGGGGGAGGAGAGGGGACGGTGAGAAGGGGGGGGGGGGGGGGAGAGGAAGGGGGGGGGAGGGGACGGTGAGGAAAGGGGGGGAGTAGAGGGGACGGTGAGGAAAAGGGGGGGGGAGAGGGGACGGTGAGGAAAGGGGGGGGGGGAGAGGGGACGGTGAGGAAAGGGGGGGGGGGGGAGAGGGGACGGTGAGGAAAGGGGGGGGGGGAGAGGGGACGGTGAGGAAAGGGGGGGAGGGAGAGGGGACGGTGAGGAAAGGGGGGGAGGAGAGGGGACGGTGAGGAAAGGGGGGGAGGAGAGGGGAGAGGGGACGGTGAGGAAAGGGGGGGGAGAGGTAGGGGGGAGAGAGGGGACGGTGAGGAAAGGGGGGGGAGAGGTAGGGGGGGAGAGAGGGGACGGTGAGGAAAGGGGGGGGAGGAGAGGGGGACGGCGAGGAAGGGGGGGACGGCGAGGAAGGGGGGGGGGGGGAGAGGGGGACGGCGAGGAAAGGGGGGGGAGAGGGGACGGCGAGGAAAGGGGGGGGGGAGAGGGGACGGCGAGGAAAGGGGGGGGGGGAGAGGGGACGGCGAGGAAAGGGGGGGGGGGGAGAGGGGACGGTGAGGAAAGGGGGGAGGGGGAGAGGGGACGGTGAGGAAAGGGGGGGAGGAGAGGGGACGGTGAGGAAAGGGGGGGGGGAGGAGAGGGGACGGTGAGGAAAGGGGGGGGAGGAGAGGGGACGGTGAGGAAAGGGGGGGAGGAGAGGGGACGGTGAGGAAGGGGGGGAGGAGAGGGGACGGTGAGGAAGGGGGGGAGGAGAGGGGACGGTGAGGAAAGGGGGGGAGGAGAGGGGACGGTGAGGAAAGGGGGGGAGGAGAGGGGACGGTGAGGAAAGGGGGGGAGGAGAGGGGACGGTGAGGGAAAGGGGGGGGGGGGGGGAGGAGAGGGGACGGTGAGGAGAAGGGGGGGGGGGAGGGGACGGTGAGGAAAGGGGGGGGAGGAGAGGGGACGGTGAGAAGGGGGGGGGGGGAGGAAGGGGGGGGAGAGGGGACGGTGAGGAAAGGGGGGGGGGAGAGGGACGGTGAGGAAAGGGGGGGGGAGGAGAGGGGACGGTGAGGAAAGGGGGGGGAGGAGAGGGGACGGTGAGGAAAGGGGGGGGGGGGAGAGGGGACGGTGAGGAAAGGGGGGGGGGGGAGAGGGGACGGTGAGGAAAGGGGGGGGGGGGAGAGGGGACGGTGAGGAAAGGGGGGGGGGGAGAGGGGACGGTGAGGAAAGGGGGGGGGGGAGAGGGGACGGTGAGGAAAGGGGGGGAGGAGAGGGGACGGTGAGGAAAGGGGGGGAGGAGAGGGGACGGTGAGGAAGGGGGGGGGGGAGGAGAGGGGACGGTGAGGAAAGGGGGGGGGGGGGGGGGGGGGAGGAGAGGGGACGGTGAGGAAAGGGGGGAGGAGAGGGGGACGGTGAGGAAAGGGGGGGGAGGAGAGGGGACGGTGAGGAAAGGGGGGGAGGAGAGGGGACGGTGAGGAAAGGGGGGGAGGAGAGGGGACGGTGAGGAAAGGGGGGGAGGAGAGGGGACGGTGAGGAAAGGGGGGGAGGAGAGGGGACGGTGAGGAAAGGGGGGGGGGGGGGGGGGAGAGAGGGGACGGTGAGGAAAGGGGGGGGGGGGGGAGAGGTAGGGGGGGGGAGAGAGGGGACGGTGAGGAAGGGGGGGGGGGGGAGAGGGGACGGTGAGGAAAGGGGGGGGAGGAGAGGGGACGGCGAGGAAGGGGGGGGGGGGGAGGGGACGGCGAGGAAGGGGGGGGGGAGAGGGGACGGCGAGGAAAGGGGGGGGGGAGAGGGGACGGCGAGGAAAGGGGGGGGGGAGAGGGGACGGCGAGGAAAGGGGGGGGGAGGAGAGGGGACGGTGAGGAAAGGGGGGGAGGGGACGGTGAGGAAAGGGGGGGGAGGGGACGGTGAGGAAAGGGGGGGAGGGGACGGTGAGGAAAGGGGGGGAGGGGACGGTGAGGAAAGGGGGGGAGGAGAGGGGACGGTGAGGAAAGGGGGGGGGAGGAGAGGGGACGGTGAGGAAAGGGGGGGGGAGGAGAGGGGACGGTGAGGAAAGGGGGGGGGGAGGAGAGGGGACGGTGAGGAAAGGGGGGGGGGGAGGAGAGGGGACGGTGAGGAAAGGGGGGGGAGGGGACGGTGAGGAAAGGGGGGGGAGGGGACGGTGAGGAGAGGGGGGGGAGGGGACGGTGAGGAGAGGGGGGGGGGAGGGGACGGTGAGGAAAGGGGGGGAGTAGAGGGGACGGTGAGGAAAGGGGGGGGGGGAGAGGGGACGGTGAGGAAAGGGGGGGGGGGGGAGAGGGGACGGTGAGGAAAGGGGGGGGAGGAGAGGGGACGGTGAGGAAAGGGGGGGGAGAGGTAGGGGGGAGAGAGGGGACGGTGAGGAAAGGGGGGGGGGGAGAGGTAGGGGGGGAGAGAGGGGACGGTGAGGAAAGGGGGGGGAGAGGTAGGGGGGGAGAGAGGGGACGGCGAGGAAAGGGGGGGGAGAGGGGACGGCGAGGAAAGGGGGGGGGGAGAGGGGACGGCGAGGAAAGGGGGGGGGGGGGAGAGGGGACGGTGAGGAAGGGGGGGGGGGGGGAGAGGGGACGGTGAGGAAAGGGGGGGGGGGGGGGAGAGGGGACGGTGAGGAAAGGGGGGAGGGGGAGAGGGGACGGTGAGGAAGGGGGGAGGGGAGAGGGGACGGTGAGGAAGGGGGGGGAGAGGGGACGGCGAGGAAAGGGGGGGGGGGGAGAGGGGACGGTGAGGGAAAGGGGGGGGGGGGGGAGAGGGGACGGTGAGGAAAGGGGGGGGGGGGGGGAGAGGGGACGGTGAGGAAAGGGCGGGGGGGGGGGCTGGAGAGGGGACGGTGAGGAAAGGGGGGGGGGGGGAGAGGGGACGGTGAGGAAAGGGGGGGGGGGAGAGGGGACGGTGAGGAAAGGGGGTGAGGAGAGGGGACGGTGAGGAAAGGGGGGGGGGGGAGAGGGGACGGTGAGGAAAGGGGGGGGGGGGAGAGGGGACGGTGAGGAAAGGGGGGGGGGGAGAGGGGACGGTGAGGAAAGGGGGGGAGGAGAGGGGACGGTGAGGAAAGGGGGGGAGGAGAGGGGACGGTGAGGAAAGGGGGGGAGGAGAGGGGACGGTGAGGAAAGGGGGGGAGGAGAGGGGACGGTGAGGAAAGGGGGGGAGGGGGGGGGAGAGGGGACGGTGAGGAGACGGTGAGGAAAGGGGGGGGGGGGAGGAGAGGGGACGGTGAGGAAAGGGGGGGGGGAGGAGAGGGGACGGTGAGGAAAGGGGGGGGAGGGGGACGGTGAGGAAAGGGGGGGAGGAGAGGGGACGGTGAGGAAAGGGGGGGAGGAGAGGGGACGGTGAGGAAAGGGGGGGAGGAGAGGGGACGGTGAGGAAAGGGGGGGAGGAGAGGGGACGGTGAGGAAAGGGGGGGAGGAGAGGGGACGGTGAGGAAAGGGGGGGGGGAGAGGTGGGGGGGAGAGAGGGGACGGTGAGGAAAGGGGGGGGAGAGAGGTAGGGGGGGAGAGAGGGGACGGTGAGGAAGGGGGGGGGGGGAGAGGGGACGGTGAGGAAAGGGGGGGGAGGAGAGGGGACGGTGAGGAAAGGGGGGGGAGGAGAGGGGGACGGCGAGGAAGGGGGGGGGAGAGGGGGACGGCGAGGAGGGGGGGGGGGGGGGGGGGGGAGAGGGGACGGTGAGGAAAGGGGGAGAGAGGTAGGGGGGGAGGAGAGGGGACGGTGAGGAAGGGGGGGGGACGGTGAGGAAGGGGGGGGAGAGGGGACGGTGAGGAGGGGGACGGTGAGGAAAGGGGGGGGACAGGAAGGGGGGGGGGGAGAGGGGACGGTGAGGAAAGGGGGGGGGGGGGGGGGAGGGGACGGTGAGGAAAGGGGGGGGGGGGGGGAGAGGGGACGGTGAGGAAAGGGGGGGAGGAGAGGGGACGGTGAGGAAAGGGGGGGGAGGAGAGGGGACGGTGAGGAAAGGGGGGGAGGAGAGGGGACGGTGAGGAAAGGGGGGGAGGAGAGGGGACGGTGAGGAAAGGGGGGGAGGAGAGGGGACGGTGAGGAAAGGGGGGGGACGGTGAGGAAGGGGGGGGAGAGGGGACGGTGAGGAGGGGGACGGTGAGGAAAGGGGGGGAGAGGAAGGGGGGGGGGAGAGGGGACGGTGAGGAAAGGGGGGGGGGGGGGGGGAGAGGGGACGGTGAGGAAAGGGGGGGGGGGGGGGGGGAGAGGGGACGGTGAGGAAAGGGGGGGAGGAGAGGGGACGGTGAGGAAAGGGGGGGAGGAGAGGGGACGGTGAGGAAAGGGGGGGAGGAGAGGGGACGGTGAGGAAAGGGGGGGAGGAGAGGGGACGGTGAGGAAAGGGGGGGAGGAGAGGGGACGGTGAGGAAAGGGGGGGAGGAGAGGGGACGGTGAGGAAAGGGGGGGAGGAGAGGGGACGGTGAGGAAAGGGGGGGAGGAGAGGGGACGGTGAGGAAAGGGGGGGAGGAGAGGGGACGGTGAGGAAAGGGGGGGGAGGAGAGGGGGACGGTGAGGAAAGGGGGGGAGGAGAGGGGACGGTGAGGAAAGGGGGGGAGGAGAGGGGACGGTGAGGAAAGGGGGGGAGGAGAGGGGACGGTGAGGAAAGGGGGGGAGGAGAGAGGGGACGGTGAGGAAAGGGGGGGGGGGAGAGAGGGGACGGTGAGGAAAGGGGGGGGGGAGAGGTAGGGGGGGAGAGAGGGGACGGTGAGGAAAGGGGGGGGGGAGAGGGGACGGTGAGGAAAGGGGGGGGGAGAGGTAGGGTGGAGAGAGGGGACGGTGAGGAAGGGGGGGGGGAGAGGGGACGGTGAGGAAAGGGGGGGGAGGAGAGGGGACGGCGAGGAAGGGGGGGGAGGAGAGGGGACGGCGAGGAAGGGGGGGGGGGGAGAGGGGACGGTGAGGAAGGGGGGGGGGGGGGAGAGGGGAGGGGACGGTGAGGAAAGGGGGGGGGGGGACGG
Source organism: Aquarana catesbeiana (assembly GCF_042186555.1). Classification (NCBI taxonomy): domain Eukaryota; kingdom Metazoa; phylum Chordata; class Amphibia; order Anura; family Ranidae; genus Aquarana; species Aquarana catesbeiana. The sequence goes on along the minus strand of NC_133324.1, from coordinate 5,503,150 downwards.
TGAGGAAGGGGGGGGAGAGGGGACGGTGAGGAGGGGGACGGTGAGGAAAGGGGGGGGGGAGAGGAAGGGGGGGGGGAGAGAGGAAGGGGGGGGGGGAGAGAGGAAGGGGGGGGGGAGAGAGGAAGGGGGGGGGGAGAGGGGACGGTGAGGAAAGGGGGGGGGGGAGAGGGGACGGTGAGGAAAGGGGGGGGGGGGGGGAGAGGGGACGGTGAGGAAAGGGGGGGGGGGGGGGGGGAGAGGGGACGGTGAGGAAAGGGGGGGGGGGGGGAGGAGAGGGGACGGTGAGGAAAGGGGGGGGGGAGGAGAGGGGACGGTGAGGAAAGGGGGGGGGAGGAGAGGGGACGGTGAGGAAAGGGGGGGGGAGGAGAGGGGACGGTGAGGAAAGGGGGGGGGAGGAGAGGGGACAGGTGAGGAAAGGGGGGGGGGGGAGGAGAGGGGACAGTGAGGAAAGGGGGGGGGGGGGGGAGAGGGGACGGTGAGGAAAGGGGGGGGAGGAGAGGGGACGGTGAGGAAAGGGGGGGGGAGGAGAGGGGACGGTGAGGAAAGGGGGGGGGGGGAGAGGGGACGGTGAGGAAAGGGGGGGGGAGAGGAAGGGGGGGAGAGGGGACGGTGAGGAAAGGGGGGGAGGAGAGGGGACGGTGAGGAAAGGGGGGGGGAGGGGACGGTGAGGAAAGGGGGGGGGGGGAGGGGGACGGTGAGGAAAGGGGGGGGAGAGGAAGGGGGGGGAGAGGGGACGGTGAGGAAAGGGGGGGAGGAGAGGGGACGGTGAGGAAAGGGGGGGGGGGGAGAGGGGACCGTGAGGAAAGGGGGGGGGGGAGAGGGGACCGTGAGGAAAGGGGGGGGGGAGAGGGGACGGTGAGGAAAGGGGGGGGGGGGGAGGGGACGGTGAGGAAAGGGGGGGGGGGAGGGGACGGTGAGGAAAGGGGGGGGGGAGGGGACGGTGAGGAAAGGGGGGGGAGAGGTAGGGGGGGGAGAGAGGGGACGGTGAGGAAAGGGGGGGAGAGGTAGGGGGGGAGAGAGGGGACGGTGAGGAAGGGGGGGGGAGAGGGGACGGTGAGGGAAAGGGGGGGGAGGAGAGGGGACGGCGAGGAAGGGGGGGGGGGGGAGGGGACGGCGAGGAAGGGGGGGGGGGGGAGGGGACGGCGAGGAAGGGGGGGGGGGGGAGAGGGGACGGTGAGGAAGGGGGGGGGGGGAGAGGGGACGGTGAGGAAAGGGGGGGGGGGGAGAGGGGACGGTGAGGAAAGGGGGGGGGGGGAGAGGGGACGGTGAGGAAAGGGGGGGGGAGAGGGGACGGTGAGGAAAGGGGGGGGGGAGGAGGGGACGGTGAGGAAAGGGGGGGGAGGAGAGGGGACGGCGAGGAAGGGGGGGGGGAGAGGGACGGCGAGGAAGGGGGGGGGGAGAGGGGACGGCGAGGAAAGGGGGGGGGGAGAGGGGACGGTGAGGAAGGGGGGGGGGAGGGGACGGTGAGGAGGGGGGGGGGGGAGAGGGGACGGTGAGGAAAGGGGGGGGGGGGGGAGGGGACGGTGAGGAAAGGGGGGGGGGGGGAGAGGGGACGGTGAGGAAAGGGGGGGGGGGGGGAGAGGGGACGGTGAGGAAAGGGGGGGGGAGAGGGGACGGTGAGGAAAGGGGGGGGGGGGGGGAGGGGACGGTGAGGAAAGGGGGGGGGGGGGAGGGGACGGTGAGGAAAGGGGGGGGGGGGGGGAGGGGACGGTGAGGAAAGGGGGGGGAGGAGAGGGGACGGTGAGGAAAGGGGGGGGAGGAGAGGGGACGGTGAGGCAAGGGGGGGGAGGAGAGGGGACGGTGAGGAAAGGGGGGGGAGGAGAGGGGACGGTGAGGAAAGGGGGGGGAGGAGAGGGGGACGGTGAGGAAAGGGGGGGGGAGGAGAGGGGACGGTGAGGAAAGGGGGGGAGGAGAGGGGACGGTGAGGAAAGGGGGGAGGGGGGGGGGAGAGGGGACGGTGAGGAAAGGGGGGAGGAGAGGGGACGGTGAGGAAAGGGGGGGGGGGGGGGGAGGAGAGGGGACGGTGAGGAAAGGGGGGGGGGGGGGGGGAGGAGAGGGGACGGTGAGGAAAGGGGGGGGAGGAGAGGGGACGGTGAGGAAAGGGGGGGGAGGGGACGGTGAGGAAAGGGGGGGGAGGAGAGGGGACGGTGAGAAGGGGGGGGAGAGGAAGGGGGGGGGGAGGGGACGGTGAGGAAAGGGGGGGGGAGTAGAGGGGACGGTGAGGAAAGGGGGGGAGAGAGGGGACGGTGAGGAAAGGGGGGGGAGAGAGGGGACGGTGAGGAAAGGGGGGGAGAGAGGGGACGGTGAGGAAAGGGGGGGAGAGAGGGGACGGTGAGGAAAGGGGGGGGGGAGAGGGGACGGTGAGGAAAGGGGGGGGGGGAGAGGGGACGGTGAGGAAAGGGGGGGGGAGAGGGGACGGTGAGGAAAGGGGGGGGGGGAGAGGGGGACGGTGAGGAAAGGGGGGGAGGAGAGGGGACGGTGAGGAAAGGGGGGGAGGAGAGGGGACGGTGAGGAAGGGGGGGGGGGGGGAGAGAGGGGACGGTGAGGAAAGGGGGGGGAGAGGTGGGGGGGGAGAGAGGGGACGGTGAGGAAAGGGGGGGGGAGAGGTAGGGGGGGAGAGAGGGGACGGTGAGGAGGGGGGGGGGGGGAGAGGGGACGGTGAGGAAAGGGGGGGGAGGAGAGGGGACGGCGAGGAAGGGGGGGGAGGGGACGGCGAGGAAGGGGGGGGGGGGGGAGAGGTGACGGTGAGGAAAGGGGGAGAGAGGTAGGGGGGGAGGAGGAGAGGGGACGGTGAGGAGGGGGACGGTGAGGAAAGGGGGGGAGAGGAAGGGGGGGGGAGAGGGGACGGTGAGGAAAGGGGGGGGGGGAGAGGGGACGGTGAGGAAAGGGGGGGGGAGGTAGGGGGGGAGAGAGGGGACGGTGAGGAAAGGGGGGGGGGACGGTGAGGAAAGGGGGGGGGGGGGGAGGGACGGTGAGGAAAGGGGGGGGGGACGGTGAGGAAGGGGGGGGGGGGAGAGGGGACGGTGAGGAGGGGGACGGTGAGGAAAGGGGGGGGGGGGAGAGGGGACCGTGAGGAAAGGGGGGGGGGAGAGGGGACGGTGAGGAAAGGGGGGGGGGAGAGGGGACGGTGAGGAAGGGGGGGAGGAGAGGGGGGGGCGAGGAAGGGGGGGGGGAGAGGGGACGGTGAGGAAAGGGGGGGGGGGGGGGGGGGGGAGAGGGGACGGTGAGGAAAGGGGGGGGGGGGGGGGACGGTGAGGAAAGGGGGGGGGGGAGGGGACGGTGAGGAAAGGGGGGGGAGGAGAGGGGACGGCGAGGAAGGGGGGGGGGAGGGAGGGGGGGGGCGAGGAAGGGGGGGGGGGAGAGGGGACGGTGAGGAAAGGGGGGGGGGGGGGAGAGGGGACGGTGAGGAAAGGGGGGGGGGGACGGTGAGGAAGGGGGGGGGGGAGAGGGGACGGTGAGGAGGGGGACGGTGAGGAAGGGGGGGGGGAGAGGGGACCGTGAGGAAAGGGGGGGGGGGAGAGGGGACGGTGAGGAAAGGGGGGGGGGGAGAGAGGGGACGGTGAGGAAAGGGGGGGGGAGAGGGGACGGTGAGGAAAGGGGGGGGGAGGGGACGGTGAGGAAAGGGGGGGGGGGAGAGAGGGGACGGTGAATAAAGGGGGGGGAGAGGTAGGGGGGGAGAGAGGGGACGGTGAGGAGGGGGGGGAGAGGGGACGGTGAGGAAAGGGGGGGGGGGAGAGGGGACGGTGAGGAAAGGGGGGGGGGATGATGAAGTGGGGGAGGGGATGGAGTGGGGGGGCGGTGGGGGAGGGGATGATGGAGTGGTGTGTGGAAGGGATGAAGTGAGGGAAGAGGGGATGGAGTGGGGGGGGCGGATGGGGGGAGGAGTATCGCCCTCTCCGGTAATCACGTGACTCACCCGCTCCTCCTGTCATCTCCCATCTCAGGACTCCCCCGTCGTCACCACAGCAACCGAGACCGGAAGGGGCGGAGTCAGCTACTAACATGTAGGGGACATCTTAACTACGACTTCCGTGTGAGAAGAGGCGGGGTCTTCTATAGTGAGGGGCGGGGAAGAGGGAGGGGATTTAGGAGAGGCAGACGGAGAACATTTGCGGCTTGTGGGTGGTGTGTTGTACGATAGCAGGGCGGGGTCTCCGTAGAACGGTGGGCGGGGTTCCTCTTTGTCCATGTAGTGACGTCCTCCTCGAGGTGAGCAGGGAGGACTCCGCCCTCTGACCGGTCACATGGTCGGCTTGTGTTCCTCGGATTGGTCAGTTGGGGACAGGAATGCCTTTGTGTCCCCGCCTTCTTTGTATATTCATAATGTGGGCGGTGTGTTGAATGTCTAGAGGGCGGAGTCTTGTCAGTAAGGTGGGCGGGGTTAGTGAGTCTGCTACACTTCCCATAGGAAGCACGTAGCTCAGCGAAGCTGGCCCCCCTACAATCAGCACAAATAAAAACTCAAGGTCTTTCTTTAGTGCTACGTTTGTGCTGTTTTGTGCCGCAAAAATTTACATTTGTGCTGCTTTTATTTTTAAGATATTAGCAATTGTTTTTTCCAGGCTATGACATCACCTAGCCCCCCTACAATGCCCAAATGACACAAAACTGGTCTCGTTGGTTAGTGCTATGTTTGTGCTCTTTTGTGCTGCTAAAATTTCCGTTCTATCTTTTATTGTTTACGCGTTATTAATGATTTATTAAAGGTCACCAAAAAGTCACTCAGCCCCCCTACGACACCCAAATGACACAAAACTTCTCGTTGGTTAGTGCCTCATTTGTGCTGGTTTGTGCTGCTAAAATTTTTATTTGTGCTGTTATGGTTTTTTAGTTATAACAGCTTGTTTTTATATTTGTGCTTTTTTTGTGTCATAATAATAAAAATTTGTACTGCTTTTATTTTTAAGATAATAGCAATTTGTTTTTTCCAGATGATGACATCACCCCGCTCTCCTGTCACATACCTAGTTAGTGAGCTCCTGGTTAGAAAGCAGCCATGGGAGCACAGTGAGGTCTGAGTGCCTGTGATCCGTCCAGTAGACTGCGTGGTGGCAGCAGTCAGCAGGTGGATGTGGTGGCAGAACCAGCCGGTGGCAGATGAGCTGGCACTGAGCTTGGCTGGTGGCAGACTGTGGGGAAGCAGCTGGAAGCAGGAGACAGATGAGACCTTGCTGGGCTGAATGAGCAGGATGCAGGGTCAGATGAGCCGGATCCATAATGGTCAGGCAGATCAGGCATAGACGGCACGCAACAGGATAATCAGGTCACAAACCAAGTCAGCAACAGGAGGTAGATCAGGCAAGAAGAGAAGGCAGAAGCAGAATCCAGAGACAAGCCAAGGTCAGGGCAGGTAGCAGTCAAACGGAGGTCAGGAGCAAGCTGGGTTAGGATCAGAGGTCAAACACAGGAATCAGGAATGAACACACAGAAGCGGCACACCAAATTGCAGCCTGTTTAAATAGTGTGTCTGGTGCCAGCATTGGTGACAGGCTCACGCTCATCTGCCCAGCCAGTTGCCAGTCTGCGCATGCGCATATGTATGTACAGGGAGACATCATTTGTGCTATGCAAAAGCCTTCCCTGACACCCCCTACAACAGCCAAGCAAAATGAAAATGGGCTGGTTGGTTAGTGTCACGTTTGTGTTGGTTTGTGCCTATTTTCTTTCCATTCTATCTCCTTTTGTTTTTCATTTATTGTTGATTTATTAAAGGTCACCAAAGGTTACCCAGCCCCCCCTACAAGAGACAAAGGGCATGAAACTGGGCTGGTTGGTGCCTCCTTTGTGCTGGTTTGTGCTGTTTAAATATCAGTTCTACCACTTTTTGTTTTTCAGTTATTTACTATTTAACGCGTTTAACAGCGTCTCGTGTGCATGAGGCCATATAGTATCTAATAACATGGGATGCCAAGTGGGTGGGGTTTGATCTAATAAAAACAAACTTTTATAATTAAGAAATCAAAGCAGCACACATAATAATTTTAACAGCACAAACGCAGCTCTAACCAACCAACCCAGTTTCATGTGTAGGGGGGGCTGAGTGACCTTTGGTGACCTTTAATAAATAGTAAATAACTGAAAAACAAAAAGCGGTAGAACTGATATTTAAACAGCACAAACCAGCACAAAGGAGGCACCAACCAGCCCAGTCTCATGCCTTTTGTCCCTTGTAGGGGGGCTGGGTAACCTTTGGTGACCTTTATTAAAAAACTGAATAACTTGGGGGTTCAAACAATAACTGAAAAACAAAAGGAGATAGAATGGAAAGAAAATAGGCACAAACCAACACAAACGTGACACTAACCAACCAGCCCGTTTTCATTTTGTTTGGCTGTTGTAGGGGGTGTCAGGGAAGGCTTTCGCATAGCACAAATGATGTCTCCCTGTACATACATATGCGCATGCGCAGACTGGCAACTGGCTGGGCAGATGAGCGTGAGCCTGTCACCAATGCTGGCACCAGACACACTATTTAAACAGGCTGCAATTTGGTGTGCTGCTTCTGTGTGTTCATTCCTGATTCCTGTGTTTGACCTCTGATCCTAACCCAGCTTGCTCCTGACCTCCGTTTGACTGCTACCTGCCCTGACCTTGGCTTGTCTCTGGATTCTGCTTCTGCCTTCTCTTCTTGCCTGATCTACCTCCTGTTGCTGACTTGGTTTGTGACCCGATTATCCTGTTGTGTGCCGTCTATGCCTGATCTGCCTGACCATTATGGATCCGGCTCATCTGACCCTGCATCCTGCTCATCCAGCCTGCTACAGCTCATTCAGCCCAGCAAGGTCTCATCTGTCTCCTGCTTCCAGCTGCTTCCCCACAGTCTGCCACCAGCCAAGCTCAGTGCCAGCTCATCTGCCACCGGCTGGTTCTGCCGTCACATCCACCTGCTGACTGCTTCCACCACGCAGTCTACTGGACTGATCACAGGCACTCATACCTCACTGTGCTCCCATGGCTGCTTTCTAACCAGGAGCTCACTAACCAGGTATGTGACAGGAGAGCGGGGTGATGTCATCATCTGGAAAAAACAAATTGCTATTATCTTAAAAATAAAAGCAGTACAAATTTTTATTATTATGACACAAAAAAGCACAAATATAAAAACAAGCTGTTATAACTAAAAAACCATAACAGCACAAATAAAAATTTTAGCAGCACAAACCAGCACAAATGAGGCACTAACCAACGAGACCAGTTTTGTGTCATTTGGGTGTCGTAGGGGGGCTGAGTGACTTTTGGTGACCTTTAATAAATCATTAATAACGCGAAAACGATAAATAATAGAACGGAAATTTTAGCAGCACAAAAGAGCACAAACATAGCACTAACCAACGAGACAAGTTTTGTGTCATTTGGATGTTGTAGGGGGGCTGAGTGACCTTCGGTGACCTTTAATAAATCATTAATAACGCAAAAACGATAAAAGGTAGAACAGAAATTTTAGCAGCACAAAACAGCACAAATGTAGCACTAAAGAAACACACTTGAGTTTTTATTTGTGCTGATTGTAGGGTGGGCAAAGTGAGTGGGGTTTGAAAAAAAAAAAAAAATGTTATAACTTAAAAACCATAACAGCACAAATAAAAATTTTACCAGCACAAACCAGCACAAACGTAGCACTAACCAACGAGACCAGTTTTGTGTCATTTGGACATTATAGGGGGGCTGAGTGACCTTTGGTGACCTTTAATAAATCATTAATAACGAGAAAACGATAATAGATAGAACGGAAATGTTAGCAGCACAAAACAGCACAAACGTAGCACTAACCAACGAGACCAGTTTTGTGTCATTTGGACATTATAGGGGGGCTGAGTGACCTTTGGTGACCTTTAATAAATCATTAATAACGAGAAAACGATAATAGATAGAACGGAAATGTTAGCAGCACAAAACAGCACAAACGTAGCACTAACCAACGAGACCAGTTTTGTGTCATTTGGGCATTGTAGGGGGGCTGACTGACCTTTGGTGACCTTTAATAAATAATTAATAACACAAAACGATAAAAGGTAGAACGGAAATTTTAGCAGCACAAAACAGCACAAATGTAGCACTAAAGAAACACACTTGAGTTTTTATTTGTGCTGATTGTAGGGTGGGCAAAGTGAGTGGGGTTTGAAAAAAAAAAAACTGTTATAACTTAAAAACCATAACAGCACAAATAAAAATTTTAGCAGCACATACCAGCACAAACGTAGCACTAACCAACGAGACCAGTTTCGTGTAATTTGTGCATTGTAGGGGGGCTGACTGACCTTTGGTGACCTTTAATAAATCATTAATAACATGAAAATGATAAAAGATAGAACGGAAATTTTAGCAGCACAAAACAGCACAAACGTAGCACTAACCAACGAGACCAGATTTGTGTCATTTGGGCATTATTGGGGGGCTGAGTGACCTTTGGTGACCTTTAATAAATCATTAATAACGCAAAAACGATAAAAGATAGAACAGAATTTTTAGCAGCACAAAACAGCACAAACATAGCACTAACCAACGAGACCAGTTTCGTGTCATTTGGGTGTTGTAGGGGGGCTGACTGACTTTTGGTGACCTTTAATAAATCATTAATAACGCAAAAACGATAAAAGGTAGAACAGACATTTTAGCAGCACAAAACAGCACAAATGTAGCACTAAAGAAACACTTGAGTTTTTATTTGTGCTGATTGTAGGGTGGGCAAAGTGAGCGGGGTTTGAAAAAAAAAAAAAAAACTGTTATAACTTAAAAACCCTAACAGCACAAATAAAAATTTTAGCAGCACAATCCAGCACAAACGTAGCACTAACCAACGAGACCAGTTTCGTGTCATTTGGGCATTGTAGGGGGGCTGAGTGACCTTTGGTGACCTTTAATAAATCATTAATAACGAGAAAACGAGAAAAGATAGAACGGAAATGTTAGCAGCACAAAACAGCACAAACGTAGCACTAACCAACGAGACCAGTTTTGTGTCATTTGGGCATTGTAGGGGGGCTAGGTGATGTCATAGCCTGGAAAAAACAATTGCTAATATCTTAAAAATAAAAGCAGCACAAATGTAAATTTTTACGGCACAAAACAGCACAAACGTAGCACTAAAGAAACACACTTGAGTTTTTATTTGTGCTGATTGTAGGGGGGCCAGCTTCGCTGAGCTAAAGCACAGGCCCTCCAATTTCTTTATTTGGATGAACTTTATTATAACAAACATTTAGTAGACAGAGGGAGGGAGGTCACGTGATCCCCAGACAGATCATGTGATCTAGATCTATATATAATGTATAGAATTCACTGACAAAAATATTTTAGATTTAAAGAAGAAATAAATTCCTGAAATGTTGGATGTGAGATCTCTGAGAACTCCGCCCACATGACATCCTCCAATCACTGACAATTAAATATAAAACGGTCCAATGAGGAACGGCTTGTCTTTGGCAGACTAAGATCTTCCCAGCAGTCCAGCTTCATCCACATGTTACATTCTACAGAAACATACAACAAGAAGCTGCAGTCCCACCACAAGTTACAGGAATGAAGTGCTTGGCTCTTCTGCCTGGCAGCACCGGGGTCTTCAATTCCCAACCACAGCGCCCCCTGCCTGGAGTTTGCATGTTCTCCCTGCGCCTGCGTGGGTTTCCTCCCACACTACAAAGACATGCTGGGGGGTAGATTGGCCCCTAGTATGTGTATGAATGTGAGTTAGGGAGATTAGATTGTAAGCTCCTTGGGGGACTGATCATTATCACATGGCCTACCTCCTCCCCTCCCCCGATACCTGCAGCTTTCCTGCCAATCCCCTGGACAGGTTTGTTGGTGGCGGAGCGTCCTCTGGGCTTGTACGGCCCTCTGTGGAGACAACAATTACACAGCGAGACCCTTTATCTCCATAGCAACAGTGACACCCTTTATCTCCACAGCAACAGTGAGACCCTTTATCTCCACAGCAACAGTGAGACCCTTTATCTCCACAGCAACAGTGAGACCCTTTATCTCCACAGCAACAGTGAGACCCTTTATCTCCATAGCAACAGTGAGACTTTTTATCTCCATAGCAACAGTGACACCCTTTATCTCCATAGCAACAGTGACACCCTTTATCTCCATAGCAACAGTGAGACCCTTTATCTCCACAGCAACAGTGAGACCCTTTATCTCCATAGCAACAGTGAGACCCTTTATCTCCATAGCAACAGTGAGACCCTTTATCTCCATAGCAACAGTGAGACTTTTTATCTCCATAGCAACAGTGAGACCCTTTATCTCCATAGCAACAGTGAGACCCTTTATCTCCACAGCAACAGTGAGACCCTTTATCTCCACAGCAACAGTGACACCCTTTATCTCCACAGCAACAGTGACACCCTTTATCTCCACAGCAACAGTGAGACCCTTTATCTCCATAGCAACAGTGACACCCTTTATCTCCACAGCAACAGTGACACCCTTTATCTCCACAGCAACAGTGAGACCCTTTATCTCCACAGCAACAGTGAGACCCTTTATCTCCATAGCAACAGTGAGACTTTTTATCTCCATAGCAACAGTGAGACCCTTTATCTCCACAGCAACAGTGACACCCTTTATCTCCACAGCAACAGTGAGACCCTTTATCTCCACAGCAACAGTGAGACCCTTTATCTCCACAGCAACAGTGAGACCCTTTATCTCCATAGCAACAGTGAGACCCTTTATCTCCATAGCAACAGTGAGACCCTTTATCTCCATAGCAACAGTGAGACTTTTTATCTCCATAGCAACAGTGAGACCCTTTATCTCCACAGCAACAGTGAGACCCTTTATCTCCATAGCAACAGTGAGACCCTTTATCTCCATAGCAACAGTGAGACCCACCCCCATAACCCAGAAATTATGGGGAGCCACTTCTAAGAAAATGTGCCCCTCACCCCCCCATAACACCAACAATAAAAACATTTTCCTTGATTTACAATGTAACATATGGGGGAGAAATTTAAAAAAAAAAAAAGATTTGGCAGTGAAAGTGGCAGTTAAAATGTGTGTGTGTAGGGGGAGGGGAGGGGAGGGGGAGGGGTTATTTTTTGCTAAACAAACTAAAAAAGACCCAATTTTTGACCAAAAAAACTTTTTTCTTAGTTTGTCATAAAATGTTGTTTTCTCCTTCACTGATGTGCACCAATGAGGAAGAGGGAGAGAGGGAGGAAAAGAGAGGGGGAGTTGGGGGAAAGAAAGGGGTGTGGGGGGCTCCCCCCAAGCCCCACCCACCTTCTTTCCTCCAACCCCTCCATCCCCTATCCTTTCCTCCCTCTCTCCCTCTTCCATACTCCCCCTCCCCTTTGTTCTACCTTTCCCTTTAGAATGAGATATTTTTGATCAACCTTAAAGCTTAATATCTACATTTGGACAAGTAAGACAATTGGCTGTTCCTAGAAGAAGACTCAACAAAAAGTCTGAGGAACCCTCCCAGGGATCAGGTACGACTGTACCAACACAGGTCCCTACACTGGTGGCGGCTGCCACGCCAGTAATCGGAGGGTCCTCCCATCAGCCCTCTATTTCCCTTTCTGCAGGTTCTGCAGAAGCTTTAGGGTTAATCAAAAATATCACATTCTAAAGGGAAAGGTAGAAGAAGGGGGAGGGGGAGAATGGAAGAGGGAGAGAGGGAGGACAAGAGGGGGATGGGAGGTTGGGGGAAAGGAAGGGGTGTAGGGGTTCCCCCCAACCCTCACCCCCTTTTTTCTCCAACCCCGCCCCCCTCCTTTCCTCCCTCTCTCCCTCTTCCATACTCCCCCCTCCCCCTTGTTCTACCTTTTCCTTTAGAATGTGATATTTTTGATTAACCTTAAAGCTTAATATCTACATTTGGACAAGCAAGACAATTGGCTGTTCCTAGAAGAAGACTTAATAAAAAGTCTGAGGAACCCTCCGAGGTACCAGGAACAGCTGTACCAACACAGGTCCCTACACTGATGGTGTCTGACACTCCAGTAACCGGAGGGTCTTCCCATCAGCCCTCCATTTTCGTTTTTGGAGCTTCTGAATTGCCAACTATTAATGTAGCTGGACAGACAAGACAATTGGCTGTTCCTAGAAGATTTTTGAGGCGTGTGTTGGACCGGCTATGAGGGGCGGTTGAAGGCCGGTAGGCTTTTGAGGCGTGTGTTGGACCGGCTATGAGGGGAGGTTGGAGGCCGGTATGTTTTTGAGGCACGTGTCTTCCCACCTCTGGAACTCTTTTTGTCTTCAGAGGCGGGAGGAGTCTTTCCAGCTTTATTTAGACTTTATTTGCTGGAGAAATGAGAATTCTTCCCACCTGTGAGGTCCTTTATGGAGAAGTCCAAGGCCTCACTTACACGGGGTGTATGAATCTGTACCCTGTGTGGGGGCTGTGTTTACCCTAAAAAAGACATCCATGCGGGTGCAGTTGCGCGGACGCACCCTGGGTGTGTTCGGGGCCGTGCACCGGCACCCACACAGATGTCACATTGGGTACAGCCACTGCACCCCAGTTGACAGCAATGGGACTGCCTACACGGGATGCTGGGAACACCTGTGCATCCCCATTCCGGTAAACACGGCCCTCCCATGGGGTACAGATTCATACCCTCCATGTGAATAAGACCTAAGTGTTATATACATAGATTGTAGTTTAGGATAAATTTGGATTTCTTCTGGAGGCGCTTTGAGTGGACAGAACTGATGTACTCCGCTCAGCGGGGGCGGGCCTTAGAGAACAGAGGCCGCATACAGGCAGCACAGAGGCTTAGGGGTTAGTCTTGTAGTACTGGGGTCCATGGTTCAAATCCTGACCAGGACACTATCTGCATGGAGTTTGCATGTTCTCCCTGTGCTTGCGTGGGTTTCCTCCGGGTATTCCGGTTTCCTCCCACACTACAAAGACATGCTACCTTGCGTTGGTGGTGCAGTGGTGAGCATAGCTGCCTTTCAAGCAGCTGACCCGGGTTCGATTCCCGGCCAACGCCTTCTCCAATACTTGGAGTCCTCAGAGAGAAAAGCGCTATACAAGGGTGGAATGAAGAATGAAGTGAATGTGTGGAATGTTTGAGGAAGAAAATGTTCCCCCAGAATCTATAGAAGGTGAACCCAGCAACTGATAGAAGACGCTTAGAGCCGGTTCACACAGGGGCGGCACGACTTGCAGGTCGCCTCAGCGAGGCGACCTGCAAACGACTTCTGAGGCGACTTGCAAAACGACTTCTGTATAGAAGTCTATGCAAGTCGCCCCAAGTCGCCCCCAAAGTAGTACAGGAACCTTTTTCTAAGTCGGAGCGACTTGCGTCGCTCCTATTAGAACGGTTCCGTAGCACAGAACGGGAGGCGACTTGTCAGGCGACTAGGTCGCCTGACAAGTCGCCCCTATGTGAACCGAGCCTTAGGCTGCGATCACACCTAGGCCTTCCGGATCGTGGGTGGAATTACTGCGATTCCATATTGTGATCCAGTTATTTTCAATGGCACCCCAATCATGGGACAATATTGTCACCTGACAAATCACACACAAAAAAATTGTGGGACGCCTATTCCCGATAGGCCGTCAGGCAACAATCACGGCAAAATCACGCCTCGATTGGGATGATATTGAAAGTAAAGGGATCGCAAGCGTGTGCTGCGTTTTGCACCGATTCGGGAATCCAGAACACCTAGGTGTGACCAAATCCTCGCCGTGCCCATCATACGACAAGAACTTCCTGCACAAACGTCCCCCCAACATGAATAATACACCCATACCCCCCCAACATGAATATTACACCCATACCCCCCCAACATGAATATTACACCCATACTCCCCCCAGCAGGAATATTACACTCATACTCCCCCCATCAGGAATATTACACCGACAAGCCCCAACATGAATATTACACCCATACCCACCCAACATGAATATTACACCGACACCCTCCCAGCAGGAATATTACACACATACCCCCCCAGCAGGAATATTACACCCATACCCCCCCCAACATGAATATTACACCCATACCCCCCCATCAGGAATATTACACTCATACGCCCATCAGGAATATTACACTCATACGCCCATCAGGAATATTACACTCATACTCCCATCAGGAATATTACACCCATACTCCCCAACATAAATATTACACCCATACCCCCCCATCAGGAATATTACACTCATACTCCCATCAGGAATATTACACCCATACTCCCCAACATAAATATTACACCCATAACCCCCCATCAGGAATATTACACTCATACCCCCATCAGGAATATTACACCCATACTCCCCAACATAAATATTACACCCATACCCCCCCATCAGGAATATTACACTCATACTCCCATCAGGAATATTACACCCATACTCCCCAACATAAATATTACACCCATACCCCCCCATCAGGAATATTACACTCATACTCCCATCAGGAATATTACACCCATACTCCCCAACATAAATATTACACCCATACCCCCCCATCAGGAATATTACACTCATACTCCCATCAGGAATATTACACCCATACTCCCCAACATAAATATTACACCCATAACCCCCCATCAGGAATATTACACTCATACGCCCATCAGGAATATTACACCCATACTCCCCAACATGAATATTACACCCATACTCCCCCAGCAGGAATATTACACCCATACCCCCCAACATGAATATTACACCCATACCCCCCCATCAGGAATATTACACCCATACCCCCCCAACATGAATATTACACCCATACCCACCCAACATGAATATTACACCCATACCCCCCAACATGAATATTACACCCATACTTCCCCATCAGGAATATTACACCGACACCCCCCAACATGAGTATTACACCCATACTCCCCCCCATCAGGAATATTACACCCATACTCCCCCCATCAGGAATATTACACCGACACCCCCCAACATGAATATTATACCCATACCCACCATGAATATTACACCGACACCCCCCCAGCAGGAATATTACACACATACCCCCAGCAGGAATATTACACCCATACCCCACCAACATGAATATTACACCCATACCCCCCCAACATGAATATTACACCGACACCCCCCATCCTGACACTGACATCCCCCAGGAATATTACACCGACACCCCCCATCCTGACGTCCCCCCAGGAATATTACACCGACACACCCCATCCTGACACTGACATCCCCCCAGCAGGAATAAGAAAATAAGGATGATCCTCAGCTCCATCTAGTGGTCATAATGCAGTACATGTATGACAGGAAGCTACACAGACCAATAGGGTGGTTAGAGGGTTGGAAAGGGGAGGCCACGGCGTGTCCATGCCCAGTAAGTGCCAAAATATTTCCTCTGCTCGGGGGTCCACACTTAAGGCAAGGTGATTTCCATTCTAGCAGCAGATTTGATAGAAAATAAAGTGTGTGGCTGTGGTGAAGCAGGGGCTGTTATCTGCTAGTACTTACCCTTGGAGGATCTTCGGCAGGCTTTGGCACACAGCGCTCTTTGTTGCTCCACTTCATCTTTCTCTTGATATTCACTTAACAAGGAGCTGAGGTATTCTTCCTGTGACAAGAAGAAGGGAAGACGTAAGAGTCCCTATCCTGGACAAGAAGAGCTCAGCAATCAAGGCTTCATAGCAGGACTCCAGGCAGACCTTAAAGTGGACCTCTCAGCAACTTTACAAGTCTGCATGAAGAAATAGAATATACCGTATTCTTCTATCCCTTCTACAAGTGCAAAAATGTCACTTTTCATGCTGCCGGAAATATACAGAGCTCAGAACTTTCTGCTCTCGTTGTCTCTGGACTGTTTTCAGTCCCAGTTCTCTATGTGGACTACAAAACATCACCTCACTATGTTATAGACAGGGGGGGAGTATTCTGTAGTCCAAACACACTTTCTGTCCTACGGTGACAACGTCTCCATAGATTCAGTACAATGAGTGTTGTCACCCTAGGACAGGAAGTTACTGGAAGGATCAAAGACAAAGGGAAAAGAAAAATAGGATTTTTTTATAACAGCTTACCTGTAAAATCATTTTCTTTTGAGGTACATCACGGGACACAGAGCCTCAATAATTACTGATGGGTTATAGGGTATCACTAGGTGATTGGACACTGGTCACACCCTAGACAGGAAGTTCAACCCCCTATATAATCCCTCCCCCTTCCTGGGGATGCCTCAGTTTTGTAGCAAAGCAATATAAGTGTATTAGAAGAGGGGTGGGACCTCTGTGTCCCGTGATGTACCTCAAAAGAAAAGGATTTTTACAGGTAAGCTGTTATAAAAAATCCTATTTTCTTTCTCGTACATCACGGGACACAGAGCCTCAGTAATAACTGATGGGATGTCCCAGAGCAATGCTATTTGAGGGGAGGGGACCACACAAAGTAGGGTGTAATCAGACCTGAGGACCTCGTACCGCTGCCTGCAGCACACTGCGCCCAAAGACGATATCCTCATGCCTTCTCACATCCACCTGATAAAATCTGGTGAATGTATGGACTGAAGACCAGGTTGCGGTCTTGCAGATTTGAGCCATAGAGGCCTGGTGATGCACCGCCCAAGAAGCACTAATAGTCCTTGTAGAGTGTGCCTTGATTTGAAAAGGTGGAATTTTTCTGTTTCAAACCGTAAGCTTAAATAATCAATTGTCGAATCCATTTAGAAATGGTAGACTTTGACGCTGCCTGTCCTCTATTGGCACCTTCTGGCAGCACGAACAAAACATCCGTTTTGCGAATTTGAGCAGTTGCTTCCAGATAGGCCCTGACTGCTCTTACTACATCCAAAGAATGTAGTGACCTTTCTTCTGTAGAACAGGGATCTGGAAAAAAGGAAGGCAGAACAATGTCTTGGTTTAGATGAAAATCTGAAACCACTTTCGGTAGAAAGCTAGGATGAGGGCGCAATACCACTCTATCCTTGTGTATGATTAAATAAGGCTCTTTACAGGAAAGAGCTGCTAATTCTGATACTCTTCTAGTAGAAGAAATGGCTACCAGAAAAAATGAACTTTCTTGTCAACAAGACCAAGGGAATTTGACGTATTGGTTCAAAAGGCTGTTTCTGTAAAACTGACAGAACCAAATTCAAGTCCCAGGGGTTTAGGGGCGCCCTAACCAGAGGATTAAGACGCGTTACCCCCTGTATAAAGCTTCGGACTAAACTATGCGAAGCAAGCGGCCGTTGAAATACTACTGACAAGGCCGAGACCTGGCCCTTGATGGTACTCAAGGCCAGCTTCTTTTCTAATCCCATTTGTAGAAAGTCAAGAATTCTACTTATGACATATTTTCTGGGATGCCAAGCCCTGGATACACACTAGGAGATCTAAGCTTTCCAGACTCTTATGATAAATCATTCTGGAAGCTGGCTTTCTTGCATTCATTAAGATACAAATCACAGCAGCGCATGCGCGGTAGCTTCTAAGATGGCCGCGAGTCACTGAAGCTCCGCTCCACCACGGCCCTGCGTTACTCACCGGACCTAACGGAGCGAACGTAAGCACAGAAAACCGGGCGCAATTTGTGGGGGAGATCTCCCAGAACCTGTGGGGCAAAACCGCACAAGCCAGGAGAAGTTTAATTAGTCAGATGACCGCGGCGCCCAGCCCGGTCAGCTATGCCAAGATGGCGGCGGCTACACGAGGCGCACACAGCACAGGGGAAGAAGACGAATCGATTGCAGACCAGGATGTTCGGTCCCCACTGTCACCAGGTACCGATTTCTCTCCTCTGCCCATGGGAGCTTCTCCTGCCTCTACAGAATCCCTGCTAGGCAGACTACAGAAAGGTCTCCCCTCCACTCCTATGCTGGACCCACACACAGGCCTCTTACTATCTGACGCAGAGGAGCATACTAACCCTCCTGTCCCCACTGACTTTCCCTCCATGATGGAGGCTTTCTCCCACCTGCTCTCACAGAGTCTGGCTAGAAATGCTGCTCAAATAACCTCCTCCATCCATGCTGATCCAGATGTATATAGTGTAGCGCTGATTGGAATAAGAATTTTTCAAATTACAAAAAATCAATATATCAAACCATTATTCCTAACCTATGTATTTCAAAAAACATTGAGAGTGAATTCCAATAGGCACCTATTACATATAAGATCTAAAAAATAAAAAGTCCAACATAGATGGTGGTGTTCTACACCACGTGAAATAGCAAACTGAGAAGAAGTGATATAAAATAAATGGGTCCTCCGTGTGAAAGCAATGCAGGCTTACCGGAACCGTTGGACTCAGAGAGACGTATGTCACCTGAGTCAATAACGCTTGTGTTGCCACCAAGATGCTAAGCGATCGTTCAACATATGAGAGATTGACTAGTGATCCCACGGAGAAATATAAGCACCAACTAAGTTTATTGGTGGACTGGGGGTATGACACAGGCGCTTTGAATGGGAAAGAAAGAAGATATCTGGTACCAAGTGCGTGTAGGATTCCAGTAATCTACACGTTACCTAAAATCCACAAGGATGCCAAAGTACCCCCAGCACGACCCATCGTGAATGGGATAGGATCAGTAACAGCGCGGCTTGGAGAGTATTTAGATAAATTCCTCCAGCCCAGTGTGAAAATCACGAAGGCATATCTTAAAGACACCTCTGACCTCCTCCAACATTTGAGTGAGGTGTGTCTTAATCCCATCACCGAGACCTATTTGGTCACGGCCGATGTGGCCTCCCTCTATACGGTCATTCAGCATGAGGACGCCTCCTTGTCATTGAATTGGGCATTAAGCAGGAGAGAGGACATTCCTGACATGCAGAAGCGTTTTTTGGGCCATGCCCTGACCTTCTGCATGTCACATAATTATTTTTGGTGGAATGGTCACTTCTTCTCTCAGCAGGTTGGCGTGGCTATGGGAGCTAAGTATGCCCCTAGCCTCGCCAACCTGTTCATGGCAGAGTGGGAGGACAGATTTATATTTAGCAAACAATTACCTCAACTCAGACTTTATCGAAGATTCATAGATGACCTCCTATTGATTTGGGAGGGTTCTAGGGAGTCTTTGGATGAATTCTTGAGTTACCTTAACACTAATGGGAATAACATAAAATTGGAGGCACAAGTGAGTGACATGAGTGTGAATTTTCTCGATGTAACTATTGAGAAAAGAGGAAACTCTCTAAGCACGTATGTATTTTTTAAACCGACTGACCGCAACAGTTTTTTGTCCATCCGGAGTGGACATCACCCGGCTTGGATAAAGAATATACCAAAGGGTCAGATGTTGAGGGTCCGTCGGAACTGTTCAGAACAGGAAAAATACTATGCACAGGCCAATATATTAAAGGAGAGATTCATGCAAAAGGGATACTCTGAAGGATCCTTAGACAGTGTCATAGAACAGGTAGCCAATGTCCCAAGAGAAGAGTGCTTAAAAAGCAAAAAAAGAGAATTATGCACCTCTAATGAACAACAGTGGGGATTCATCTCGAATTTTCATTGTCAATACAAAGAAATTGAAGATATCTTCAAGAAATATTGGTATATTCTGGGGAGAGACCGCCATTTGGGGGAGGTTCTACCTGAACGCCCTAAGTTTATCTATAGAAGGGCCCCCAGCTTTGGAGATAGGGTGGTGAGAAAGATCCTTGATCCCCCTGGGCGCCAGTCTATAAAGATAGAGTTAAATGGGTTTTTCCCATGTAGGAAGTGTATATGCTGCAAAACAGCCAGAATAAGTAACCGAGGAATGAAGAGCATCACCAACCACGAAAACGAGACCTTTAAAATAAGGGAGTTTATTACATGTAACTCATCGTTTGTGGTTTATTTAATGTGGTGCCCCTGCGGCCTGTTTTATGTTGGACGCACCAAGCGACTCCTAAGGGTGCGGATCTCTGAACATATGTCCAATATTAGGAATGGATATAAATATCACAGCGTGTCCCTCCATTTTAAAGAGAAACATGATCAGGACCCTACTCTTCTCCAGTTTTGTGGGATTGACATAGTTTACCCTTCCTGGAGAGGGTCAAATCGGGTGAGGGACTTGTCCCAACGAGAGACCCGATGGATATTCCTGCTCAGGTGCCTATTTCCGAGGGGTCTTAACATAGAGTTGGACCTCAACTGCTTCATCAACGACTATTAAATTCAATTTTTTAATTTTAATTTTAATTTTATT
The DNA here is from genome assembly GCF_042186555.1 of Aquarana catesbeiana. Classification (NCBI taxonomy): domain Eukaryota; kingdom Metazoa; phylum Chordata; class Amphibia; order Anura; family Ranidae; genus Aquarana; species Aquarana catesbeiana. Next base: position 5,483,062 of record NC_133324.1, on the reverse strand, counting down.
TATATTTATATTTATTTTTTCTTTAATTTTATTATTTATTTTATATTTATATTTATTTTTATTTTTATTTTTATTTTTATTTTTATTTTTATTTTTATTTTTATTTTTATTATTATTATTTTTTCTATCTTACTCTTTATCCAATTTTTTTTTTTTTTTTTTTTTTTTTTTTTATATATTTGTCTTTTTTAGTTTGATGGTGTTGCAGTGAGGGCTCATGTTTAGACTGTGAGATAAAGGTATTGTTAGACTTAGTCCTGTTTAATATTTTATCCATGGTTTAGGGGAAGATATGAGTTATAGGTTGGGTTAGCGTTATATATCTGCTCGATGATAGGATGGTATTAGTTGACTGTTTTTATATTCAACATTATGATTTACCAAAGCAGCTCTCTTATATATCACTGTGATGTTCAAGGAACTTTTTATGGAGTTTTTTATTTATATATATATGGGAGAATCAGCCCGTTGTCTCACGTGGAGGTGAAATATTTTTAGAACAGTATTAATGTGAGGTACAACATCGGGAGAAACATTATAGGATGAAACAGTTCCGATATTTGTAATGATGTGACTGTCACAAGCACAATGTGTACTTTGTTATATAGTGGCAGTGTGAAATGGTGCGAGCGGGGACACAGGGAACGCGCATGCGCAGTATTGCGATCTCCGCTCGGATCAAACACTGAAAGCGCGCAGGCGCAGTTATGGGTCTTCCGCTCGGATCGGAAGCTATGGGTATAAAAGATTGATTGCCGTGCCGTGTAGCCAATCCCATGACTAAGTCTTTATGACGAAACATGTCGGGGCGTGGCTACACGGCAATCGTTTTTGAGTGACGTAGGACGCTGTGACAGGGAGCGCCATACGAGGATAGGTGGAAGCCGGTCACATCTACACCAGGGATCGGGTGAGACGGGTATTTTGAGAAGCGCAGTACCTGGGTCCGCCGTGACCATCACACACTGGTTTACTTACTTTATTTTGTTATGCTGTGACAACTTGCTGTGCTGTGTTACTGTTAAGCCTGCAGTGAATTTTAAAGATGTGAGTGCAATGGTGAAGGGGCTTTTTGATTTTTAATAAATTTTATTACGTTATTGCACCATTGGATTATTTCTCTTTTTTCATGTGGAGAGAGCTCTTGGGCATTACACTTTGGAGAAGTAAAGGTGTACAGGTTTACCACTGAAGATCAATCTTATCCCTTGTGAGTGTGGGATAAAAGCTTGTTGGCCCTGACACGAGAGTGTGGGCAAAAGGAGCTGGTGAGTGCATTCACTTAAGGGGAGTGGACTCACAGTCACAGAGGTGCGGTGGAAGATTCATTTAAGTAGAAGATTTGCACTACAACACGTCACGGATTTTGTTTTGGACTATTTTACTTTTGGATTGTTTGTGGACACACTTTATAGATTTAATTTATTTTATTTTTTTTGCGAGTTAATTCACATTGGCTCTCAGTTATAATTCTCACATTATATTTGTATGTGCACAGATACGTTATTCACTTAATTGGTGTATATGCACCATTTGTTTGTGATTTTTTTGAGTATGTCATTGTATGCACATTAATGATGAAGGATGAGGACGTGATGTAATCATTGCACAGGTTGATACATCGGCTCATCACTCTTCACGACACCTTATTAATTGATTAGGGATCACTTTTAGCGCTGCTATTTTGAGTTCACTAGGAGCGAGTTTGTGGTGAATCAATTTTTTACTGTATACTTATCATTTAAGCAGCAGCTCAGATTTAGGTTTTTGCCATCAGCGCAGCGTTTTTGGGTGTATGAGTGGGCGGATTTTTTTATACATCTGATTTTTTATATGATAAATCATTCTGGAAGCTGGCTTTCTTGCATTCATTAAGATACAAATCACAGCAGCGCATGCGCGGTAGCTTCTAAGATGGCCGCGAGTCACTGAAGCTCCGCTCCACCACGGCCCTGCGTTACTCACCGGACCTAACGGAGCGAACGTAAGCACAGAAAACCGGGCGCAATTTGTGGGGGAGATCTCCCAGAACCTGTGGGGCAAAACCGCACAAGCCAGGAGAAGTTTAATTAGTCAGATGACCGCGGCGCCCAGCCCGGTCAGCTATGCCAAGATGGCGGCGGCTACACGAGGCGCACACAGCACAGGGGAAGAAGACGAATCGATTGCAGACCAGGATGTTCGGTCCCCACTGTCACCAGGTACCGATTTCTCTCCTCTGCCCATGGGAGCTTCTCCTGCCTCTACAGAATCCCTGCTAGGCAGACTACAGAAAGGTCTCCCCTCCACTCCTATGCTGGACCCACACACAGGCCTCTTACTATCTGACGCAGAGGAGCATACTAACCCTCCTGTCCCCACTGACTTTCCCTCCATGATGGAGGCTTTCTCCCACCTGCTCTCACAGAGTCTGGCTAGAAATGCTGCTCAAATAACCTCCTCCATCCATGCTGATCCAGATGTATATAGTGTAGCGCTGATTGGAATAAGAATTTTTCAAATTACAAAAAATCAATATATCAAACCATTATTCCTAACCTATGTATTTCAAAAAACATTGAGAGTGAATTCCAATAGGCACCTATTACATATAAGATCTAAAAAATAAAAAGTCCAACATAGATGGTGGTGTTCTACACCACGTGAAATAGCAAACTGAGAAGAAGTGATATAAAATAAATGGGTCCTCCGTGTGAAAGCAATGCAGGCTTACCGGAACCGTTGGACTCAGAGAGACGTATGTCACCTGAGTCAATAACGCTTGTGTTGCCACCAGGCAATGAAGTGGGGTTTCACAGTGGAACGTTGTGGAATCCCGATGTTTGTTCTAGGACTCTCGGCAAACCTCTTTCGCATGTAACCCGGTCTCGTAGTGGCCCATATAAAGGTAAAAGAAGTAGCCACATAGTGTAATAACGTTTTTAAAAATAAATTTATTAAAAAGTAGAACACTTACATTCTCCGTATTGAAAAAGCGCTTACAAATAAAATTGTGGCAGGCAGTGGAGTCTCTTATTTATAAGCGCTTTTTCAATACGGAGAATGTAATGCCCCGTACACACGGTCGGATTTTCCGACGGAAAATGTGTGATAGGACCTTGTTGTCGGAAATTCCGACCATGTGTGGGCTCCATCACACATTTTCCATCGGATTTTCCGACACACAAAGTTTGAGAGCAGGATATAAAATTTTCGGACAACAAAATCCGAGACCGGGTTACGTGCAAAAAGAGGTTTGTCGAGAGTCCTAGAACAAACATCGGGATTCCACAACGTTCCACTGTGAAACCCCACTTCATTGCCTGGTGGCAACACAAGCGTTATTGACTCAGGTGACATACGTCTCTCTGAGTCCAACGGTTCCGGTAAGCCTGCATTGCTTCCACACGGAGGACCCATTTATTTTATATCACTTCTTCTCAGTTTGCTATTTCACGTGGTGTAGAACACCACCATCTATGTTGGACTTTTTATTTTTTAGATCTTATATGTAATAGGTGCCTATTGGAATTCACTCTCAATGTTTTTTGAAATACATAGGTTAGGAATAATGGTTTGATATATTGATTTTTTGTAATTTGAAAAATTCTTATTCCAGTCAGCGCTACACTATATACACCTGCATTATTTACAAATTTCCTTGTTTGTTGTGTGAGCTGCTATTGTACCGAGTAAGCGCAGTGTTTTTGGAGATTTTTTACTGTATCCATGCTGATCTGCAGCAATTAGGGCAGCGTATGGACTTTATTGAAAAGAGAGCAGATCAAGCAGTCGCCCGTATAAATCAAAACTCAGACAGAATTCAAGATGTACAAGAGCAACTTGAAACTGCACTTGCCAAGGTCGATGACCTCGAAAATCGCTCAAGACGCTACAATTTTCGAATTCGTGGTTTACCCGAAACTGAGAAAGATGTAAGAGCTGCAGTGAAAACCCTGATGAAGGATCTCATACCAGACATAGCTGAACACCGCACAGAACTTGACAGGACGCACAGAGCCCTACAACCCCCCCGCACTGATGGTCTCCCAAGAGACATTATTGTGAAACCCCACTATTTTGCTATTAAGGAAGAAATTATGAGGAGAGCAAGAGGAATAGATAACCTAAAGTTATTGGGCCACAAAATTCAAATCTTTGCCGACTTATCACCGTATACGGTGCAGAAGAGACGTTCTCTGAAGCCTTTACTACATCTGCTCACAGAGAGAGCCATAACATACAGATGGTCATTCCCCCTGAGACTGAACTTTTCTTACAGAAATAAAAACTTTGGCTTCTGGTCACTGGCTGAAAGGGAACGGTTACTTCTTCATTTGGGTATACTTCCTCAAGGCCCGAGTCATACACAGGAAGGAAGAAACACTCCATCCTCAACAAAGCGTCCACCACCGGCAAGTCCTCTACAACCTACATGGCTCAAACAGAACTCCAAACGCTCTAAAGAAAGCGCCCCACCCTAAAGTACGAAGGACCACTGGAACCTTTTTACAGCTCCGGGTTTTCTCATATCCCTTTGACTTGTAAGCCTCTTAGGACATTATCTTTAGGCTCGACTATTCATTGATGTCTGGATGCGACAGAGTTCACTTGGACTTTTCACAGATGAGCTACCCAAACAACTCCGAGCTTATGGCCCATCTTTCACTGGGGGAAACCCCGGGTTGGGTTTGGGGGATGGAGGGGGAGGGGAGGGGATACAGGGGCTCACTTTACACTAATGTGATGTAATAGACAATGATACACCCCTTTCCAGTATATACCTCCGGGCCATACTTCTTCCCCTGCGGGGGATGGCATGGGGGTGTGAGTAGCTTGTTGATATATTAATGTCTTTCACTATACATGCTAACGGGTCACAATTTTTCAACCAGCATACCTATGCAATTGATGTATAAAGATCAATATCTATAGGCTGATACATCTTACTAGGTTTGGCAGCACCGCCTATAGTAGGTTTTTTATCAGGGCTCCCGGTAGGGGAGGGGTCTCACTCCCCTGGCTCCTTCTGTTGATTGGGGGACCATGGGGGGAGGGGTTTAGCTCCTCGGGGCCCAGTATGTTTGGTACAGTTAAGGTTCGGGTTTTCAGTGGGTTAATATGATTACCTTTTAACCCCTATTATTGTAGTTCGCTAATTAATTTATAATAGTTATGTAACTCAGGTGACGGGGCCGTGGTGGTTTCAATGCGCCCCTTGTAGGTCCCGGGTGGGCATTTATGCCCCTGGAACCTTGGCTGGCTCCCCTACTAGTGAGGGGACAGCTCTCATGGGGTAGGAGGCTTAGAATGTCCAGTACATTCGGCCTCGGGATTGGGGGGGGGTCTGGGGACTCCCAAGTTTACGTTAAAGATGCATTTCACGTTGTAATTGATAAAGGCAGAACAATTTTGTGTATAATACTGAATACGCTTACTTTTCTTCTCTTTTTCACCACTTTTTTCTACCTCCTGTACCCTATGCTAACGAGTGAGCACAGGTTCCGGATCCGCCTCTGGTATCTCCTGCTGGGTCCTGCGTTGGTACGTGTCAGTGTATACCTACCATGTGATGCGGATTCTCTTTCTCATCTAGGTAAGATACTCCTTTTAACCATAGCACCACAATGTTCACCTTATGACTGAGCAGACCAATACTACGCCCTCTCTTCATATTATTTCTCATAACACCCAGGGTTTAAACTCCCCCGTCAAACGTAGGAAGATTTTTCAACTGTATAAATCTATGCATGCCGACATTCTCTTTTTACAAGAGACACATTTCCCCATATCATACCAAACTAAATTCCTACATCACCATTATCCCCAATTTTTTTTATCCTCTGCCTCAACTAAAACAAAGGGGGTCGCGATTTGCTTCGCTAAACACATTAATGTCTCTCAGCCAGAAGTAATCACTGACCCACAGGGACGTTATATCCTAGTTTCGGGAAATATTGATGGGGAATCATATACATTTGTTTCGTACTATGCCCCGAACCAGGGGCAGAAAAATGTTTTCGAATCACTGATGATCAAGCTCCGACCTCATTTTAAAGGTACGATCTTCTTCGGAGGAGATACTAATATGGCTTTTGACTTTTCCTTGGGCTTGACCGGATCTGGTAAACCAAAACCTAAACGTCCCTCTAGGCAAAGTGTCCAAATAGCAGCAATAATGCAAGAGGTGGGTTTCATTGATATTTGGAGGGAAACTAACCCTCACGTAAAAGATTACACACATTCTGCTCCCCATAACTCATACGCCAGGATTGACCATATATTTACACGCTCCTATATGATTCCCTTAATATTGAGATCCAAGATCGTAGATTCACCCCTATCGGACCACTCGATGGTTACTTTGATATTCAAGAAACCATCAGGATGCAATAACCCCCCAAGATGGAGATTACAAGAATCCATACTTAGCGATCCAATTCAGTGCACGATCTTAGAGGATTCCATTAAGGAATACTTTAGATTCAACACAACCTCAGATGTTTCACCAGAGGTGATTTGGGCGGCACACAAATCAGTGATCAGGGGAAAGATAATGCAAATGGCAGCTAAACTTAAGGCGGAACTCAGAGCAGATACAGTAAAGCAATCCGAGGATTTTAAAGCTCTAGCTAGGGCACATAAAAGGGCACCCACTGCGGAGTCCCTAGCAAATCTGGATAGGGCTCGAGCCCTCCTCAATCTTACTCTAACCACCGCGGCAGAAAAGCATCTTAGGTGGACTGGAGCAAAATTTTACAGCCAAAAGGATAGGATAGGCTCTAGATTAGCTGTCAAGATAACTCCCAAACATTGGGCTTTAGCTTTTCCCAAAATTAAGCTTCAATCCGGGGACTTAACTCAAAACCCAAGTAAGATCATGGAAGAATTTCTAAAATTTTTTGGAAATCTTTACAAGTCTAAATCCTCATCGGGAGGTAAGCTTAGGCAGAAGTTTCTTGATTCCCTAGCACTACCAGCTCTAACAAAGCCACATAGGGACTTAATGGAGGACCCCTTTACGCAGAAAGAGGTGCTTGACACTATGAATTCATTGAAACTTGGATCCTCCCCGGGCCCAGATGGATTTTCCAACGGTTATTATAAAAAATTTGGAGCTACACTAGTACCACACCTAACGAAATTCCTGAACTCCCTTAGAGAGGGAGGACCACTGGGTTTGGAATTAAATGCTGCCTACTGTACATAACAGTAATTCCCAAGCCAGGGAAGGATCCAAGCGAAATTGGGAACTATCGCCCTATTTCCCTAATTAATAACGACATTAATCTTAGCAAATAGAATGTCCAGCTTAATTTCATCATATATCCACAAAGACCAGGTAGGTTTCATTCCTGGCCGACAGGGGCCGGATCAAATTAGAGGGACCATTGACATTATCTCTCTTCTGCATTCTTACTGGGACGGGGGACCACCACAAAAAGGATATATTTTGTCGATTGACCTACATAAAGCGTTTGATTCCATTGACTGGGCATACCTGTCTGATATTCTGCAACGTTGGGGATTCGGTCGAAATTTTCTAAATTTAATCAAGTCTCTATACTCAAACCCCTTGGCGCAAGTTCGTCTGATGGGTAGATACTCGGCCTCGTTCCCAATTAAAAGAGGTACCAGACAGGGATGCCCACTCTCTCCCCTATTATTCGCTATTGCGATAGAGACCCTAGCTATAGCCATCAGATCAAATCCGGATGTCAAGGGGGTGATCTGTGGGGACCAGGAACACAAATGCGCTTTATAGGCAGATGATCTGCTACTATACATCACATCCCCCCTGATTTCCACTCCAGTGGTGTGCGGGATACTAAGATCTTTCAGCAAAATTTCAGGACTGACGGTTAATATGTCTAAATCGGTTGCTCTAAAATATCACGGTACCGTCAGAGCTTCTTTCACAACTTAAACAAAGCTTTGAGTTTTCCTGGTCTGAAACAATCATCCCCTATCTGGGAATTCAATTGACCCTGAGTTAGGGAGCTTATTCAAAGCTAATTATCCTCCCATGATACTTAAATGCAGACAAGAGATCGAAAAATGGGCTAAATATGGTCTATCCTGGCTGGGAAGAATCAATGCTATCAAGATGACATTGCTCCCCCGCCTTTTATATCTATTTCGTTCGCTTCCAATCCCACTGACAAAAGGATTTCTCCATAAACTACAATCGGTGATAATTCGCTTTGTATGGGGAGGTAAGGGTTACAGATGCCCGTCTTCTGTTCTTACACGCATGCGCTCGCAGGGTGGTCTGGGTCTGTCCGATCTATGGGGCTATTATCGGGCTGCTCAACTGTCGCAGATATCCCTCATTTTCGGAAGGGGCCCAAAACCCGATTGGCTATCTATGGAAAGGCAGGCTACTCACCTCAACACTATTAATTTTCTTATATGGTGCGACCCTAAAATCAGACCGGCTATCATGGCACCCACCTTATCTCACTCGATTGCACTCTGTAACAAATTATTCACTCAGACGACTCTGATCTCCCCCTTAAGCCTCTGTCTCACATATTTAATAACCCTTCATTTTCCGCCAGGTTTAAACATTAAGGCGTTTAAATGGTGGACAGACAGGATAGGTCACTTTTTAACAGCGACGGGTCCCACTGACATGCCTTATTGTAAACGCATATTGGAAATGCCTGACTCTGAGAGATTTCGATTCCACCAAATTTCCCATTTCCTACAATCCATTTGGAACGATAAACATGATGTATCCTCAATTACACAATACGAACATTGGTGCTCTAACCTCAATAGCTCAAAAGGGGGGATTTCTGTAATATACACAGCACTTATGTCTAAATTGGACAAGCCAACATACGCCGGGACCTGGGAAGGAGGACTTGAGTGGATCTTGGACATCAATGGACTGGTTCAGTGGGTGGAACCGCTCCTATAAAGGTATTTGCAATATCTCTTTGATAGAGGCTAGCATAAAGGTTATCTCAAGATGGTACTATGTTCCTACCAGACTGGCTCTGTTTTATCCTGGGACTTCTCCAATCTGCTTTAGGGGGTGCAAACTGGAAGGCACTATGTTGCACACATGGTGGACATGCCCGCGCATCAGATCCTTCTGGAAGAAAATTTTTTGTATGATAGGCAATATTCTGAGCATATTGATTTCACCTGACCCACGTATAGCTTTACTCAATCATAACATACCGAATATTCCTAAAAGCTCTCAAAAGCTCTCCTTCTTTATTTTATTGGGAGCAAAGCTTACCATAGCTAAAGCCTGGAAAAGGCCCACAGTGTCCTTCCAGTGTTGTAAGAGAAAAATATCTTGGATAATAATAATAATAATAAAAAGACCTTGTTCTTGACACAAAGTTATCAATCTTGTAGTTGAACCTGGATGCAAAGAGTTCTACATCCAGAACCCCCCATCTTTGGCATATGGCCAAGAAGAGGTCGGGGTGAAGAGACCATTGCTGTGGCATTGTCTGACTGGATCCTGACAGGGCAACCCTGTAACCTGAGTATCCAAGCCTTTAGGGCTAGATACGCCACACAGATCTCTAGAATGTTGATGGGTAAGGTCCTTTCTGTCTTGGACCATTCCCCCTGGACAGTCGACTGTTCCAGGACTGCTCCCCAACCCGAAAGACTGGCATTTGTTGTTACCACTGTCCAGGCAACTGGAAAAAAAGGGGTTTTCCCTTTTGCAGATTTTCGGTATCAACCACCAACTGAGGCTCTGACGCACTGTAGGAGACAGATGCATCAGGAAATCCAATGCCTTAACCTCCTTGTTCCAGGCAGACAGGATACTGTTTTGCAGCAGTCTCGAATGAAACTGAACATAGGGAACTTCTTTGCCCTGACTACCTGAATCAGTTCTTTTATGATACTGATCTTTGCCTGGGGTAAAATACCCTCTTCTGGGCTGTATCTATGACCAGACTGAAATACTCTAGTCTTCTCACTGGTTTCAAAGAAGATTTCTCTGAGTTGAGGAGCCAACCTAGGTATTCCAGGTAGTTGACTGTGGTGACCAAGCTTTGGTCCAAGCGGGCTACCGAGTGGTCTATCAAGAGTCGGTCGTCTAGGTATGCTATTACCGTTATACCTAGGCCCTTAATCTGGCCAGCGGAGGGGCCAAGATTTTGTAAACACCCGAGGTGCAGTAGCTAGCCCGAAAGGCAGAGCTATAAACTGAAAGTGGCGTTTTTCTACTTTGAAACGCAGGTACTTTTCATGAGCAGGGAAAATAGGTACATGCAGGTAAGTGTCCTTGATGTCTATTGACGCCAGAAATTCTCCTTCTTGTAGGATGGAGACTACCGATCGGATCGATTCCATGTGAAAGGATCGTATCTTTAGGAATCGGTTTAGATCCTTGAGATCTAAAATGGGTCTGACATCTCCATTTGGTTTTTGGAACCCCAATCCCTGCTCTTGCGTGGGAAACAACCACGATAACTTTTTTGCGACAATAGTCGCTCCACTGCTGGAAGAGAGACTTCTTTTTCTCTGGGTCTCTGGGAACATTTGATCTGAGGAAACGAGGAGAGGGGAATACTCGGAACTCTAGTTTGTAACCTAGAGTTAATGTGGACATCACCCATCTGTCCTGGAAATCCTCCTACCAGAGCCTTGAGAACTGTTTCATAAAGAGGCTTTAGCATCTTGTCTAGTAGGCTTCCTCCCACAGGACTTCTTTTGTCCCTGGGTCGACTGTGAGATCTATTTCTTGAGCCTGACGGAGGAGGCCGTCGCGACTGCCTGGAGGCTGATGCTCCTTGCACTGGGGACAGAGCCTGTTTAAAAGAGGGACGTATACCAAATCCTCTCCGAACAGCCTTGCACCATGAAGGGGAAACCCAGCCAGCAGCTTCTTACATGGTGATTCGGCTGAAATTTTTCAACCATAAGATTCTACGCATATGTACCAACCCAAGCGCAAAGCGAAAGGTTTGGATGATAGAATCTCTGATTGCGTCAACAGCAAACACAAAACCGCTGGTAGGTTGCAAACTCTCGGGCTTGCTGTTCAGGTAAAATTTTGAGGACCTGTTTTAACATGGTCTCTCAAGTATTGACAGACTGATTGCTGCCACTGCAGGTCAAGCTATTAGGATCTTCTGCCACTGAACCTGCCAAGAAGAAAACACTTTTCAGCAGTAATTCCAATTTCTTATCAGTTGGATCCCTAGGTGTAACGAGCCCTTGCTCGCTCGGTTCCACTCTCCCGACACTCCTCTGCAGCTATTGAATCAGATTGCAACGTCTGATGGTTCGGTCATCCAATGCTCTGGGATTAGAACTACACCTCTGTGCCGTTCTAGTCCAGTTGTGATAGCTCAGAACAAACACCAGGCAGGCTGTATGTAAGTTCAAACAGGAATCTCACTTTATTGCAAAATACAGGCTTTTATACCCTAAAAGAGGAGGTGCAGACCTCCTGCTCATATTACTCTAACAATACAGCTGTAACCTAATTAACCTAATTAACATGAGCTAATTAACTAATCCCTTTAGACAGCCTAGGTGACTCAGACATGACCTTTAGGTTAGTCAGTAGTTCCAGTCCTCTAATGCCTGTACCCACACAGTACCCCAAACAAATTGTTCCAAACAAAGCATTACTCACCCAGCCAACCTCTGCCTCTCTCAGAGAACATATCTGCCGCTGGGGAGAGGCCTGGACTGGCCCTTCTCCCTGGAGTCCTTTCTGCCGCTGGAGAGAAGACAGGGTGTCTGGGCTCACTCCATCATGCTGTTGGGGATCTGGGCCGACTGCCCAGCATCCCTGGGGTATACAGGTGGAGACTGAACTCCCATCCACCTTCACAGGACATCCATCCTCTGTTGGTTGAGGGAAAAGTCCAGCAGTACTCGGCCCTGTTGCCAGCCCTTCTGCTGGAAACCCCACACCATCTGCTCCGGCTAACTGTTGGGGAGGGACGACGAACACCTCCTCTCCCTTCTCCCCCTGTATCCTGATCTGCTGCTGGGAAGTGACCATCTCCTTCTCACCCTGAGCCTCCAGAACTGCCGCAGGTGTAGGGCAGAGATCTTGGACCCTCTGTCCGGTTGCCAGCGCTTCAGCTGGGGAAGTTCCTTGTGACTTCACAGATACTTCTGTTGGTGCTGGGCAGAGCATAGTGAAGTTTGGCCCTAATAACAGCTCCTCTTCTGCTGGAGGCTCACCAGGTTGTTCTTCCTCAGCAGAAAAGTCTATCAAATCCCCTGTCTCTGCAACTGGTGTCTGGGGATAAAGGTTCACCATCTCCTCTCCGTGGAACCCAGAAGATGCTATTAGTGCTGGGCAGAGCACCGTAAAGTTTGGCCCTAATAACAGCTCTTCTTCTGCTGGAGGCTCACCAGGTTGTTCTTCCTCAGCAGAAAAGTCTATCAAATCCCCTGTCTCTGCAACTGGTGTCTGGGGATAAAGGTTCACCATCTCCTGTCCCTGGAACCCAGAATATGCTATCAGTGCTGGGCAGAGGTTAGCAGAGCTCTGCCCTGTTGTCAGCACTTCAGGTTTGGGGACGGCAATCTTTAGATTTTCCACTGCCGATTCTCTGGCATTCTGCTGGACAGGCACATTCCTCCATCCAAGATCATCCAATGCAGAAACAGGTTCATCAAGGTCAGTCAGCACTTGCTGCATCCGCCATAAGACCTCCCCCTCCATAGCTGCGGGGGCAGGTTGGCAAAGTACACCGTTACTCTGCCACATTGTCAACTCTTCAGCCAGGATTTCAGAGTTGTCAACTGGTATTTCATGATAGTCCCAGGCAAAGGGAGCACCACCCTGCTGCTGAGCAGAGTCTAACAGCTGTTTGTAGGCCATCTCCAACTCCCATTTCCGAACGGCCAGAAACTCCAAATCTTCCTGTGCCCAGTGCACTTCCGAGACATTCAGTCTCCGCTCTCTGTGCTCCATTATTTCCTCCAAACGCCACTCCCGATCACTTCCAAAGTCAGGGTCCCTGGACAGCCTCCAGTATAACAATCCCAGGCCATCGTAGTCAAAGCCTTCCGTGGGGCTGTCATCCGCTGTTCATGGGCACACTTGGCCTACATACCACTGGAGGGCTCTGTAGCTCTCGTCCAACCGCATTTCTGCCCAGATCAGCCTGCTTAACTCGGCTGTCCACTCCTGGTTCGGCTGTTCCCGCAAAAACAGCATTCGCACTTCATACTGCGACCAGTACCTCACATGGACAGAGGGGAGAACTTTTCCCTGGTGTCGCTGCTCACAGGCTAGCGCTTCCTTCCAGAGTTCACAGCGGATATAATCAAACCATCCTAGCAGGACCTGCTCTGATACTGGTCCTCTGTGCTGTATCTCCTCTCACAACCTCCTTCTGAATTCCTCATCCATGGTAGCTGGTATTTCTCCTCTCCTGCTACCTTGGATCCGGGTGATGGTTTGGATGTGTTCACGGCAAGGAAGCACGATCCCACCATTCCTTCCACGGCTCTCAAGGAAGTCTTTCAGCGTGGCTCTCCTGCAGGCTTGTTTGGAGTGTCCCAGTAACTGGAGAGCAAATCCCACGGCTGCCAACCAATGTAACGAGCCCTTGCTCGCTCGGTTCCCCTCTCCCGACACTCCTCTGCAGCTATTGAATCAGATTGCAACGTCTGATGGTTCGGTCATCCAATGTTCTGGGATTAGAACTACACCTCTGTGCCGTTCTAGTCCAGTTGTGATAGCTCAGAACAAACACCAGGCAGGCTGTATGTAAGTTCAAACAGGAATCTCACTTTATTGCAAAATACAGGCTTTTATACCCTAAAAGTGGAGGTGCAGACCTCCTGCTCATATTACTCTAACAATACAGCTGTAACCTAATTAAGCTAATTAAGATGAGCTAATTAACTAATCACTTTAGACAGCCTAGATGACTCAGACATGACTTTTAGGCCAGACTGGCCGTCTTGTAGTTCAGAAAATCCAATCAACATTATCACAATCAACATAGACTCTTCACACACAATAGCAGAGTTAATTAACACAAATAACAATGGGGATCTAATGACTCTTAGATCCCATAGTAGACTTATTTAAAATACACATTTTAGCAGACAATAGACTGACAGGTGTTGGAATTTACATCAGCATCTCCTAACAGTATCTGTCCCAGCATTATGAATCAGCCACTATTTCTAATATGGCAAATCCAGGGTCCCCAGTGTCTGTGTGTCCTGGGGGACCAGGACCCGAATCCACAGTAATACCACCTCAAGGGTCCCCAGGCATACAGCTCACAAAGAGCACCGTTCCCCCAAATGCAAGGGCCCCCGGTCGATCGGCAAGAGGCTAGCATACAGTACCCTCCAAAAGTCTCTTTCCCGGCTAGGTCTGTCACACTAGGTATCTGATCGTTGTCGACAAAACAAGCCAGACTTATTTACGGAGGAATGGCGGCGTCAACTGCCGGTATAACCCCCATCTTAGTAAATTTTTCCTCCATAGGATAAAGTGTTGCAAAACTTTTTTAGGCGGAAAAAAATGTTTATCTCGGTGATCCCACTCAGAATAAATAAGCTTTTTCAGTAGCCATAAACAGAAAAGCATGTGTAGTTTAAGGAGGCTTCAGTGAACCCAAACAAAAATAGAATTTTTTATAACAGCTTACCTGTAAAATCCTTTTCTTTCGAAGGACATCACAGGACACAGAGCCACAGTAATTACTGATGGGTTATGTAGGTACCTTTAGGTATTGGACACTGGTCACACCCTAATCAGGAAGTTCAACCCCCTATATAATCCTTCCCCTTCCAGGGATACCTCAGTTTTGTAGCAAAGCAATATAAGTGTATTAGAAGAGGGGCGGGACCTCTGTGTCTCGTGATGTCCATCGAAAGAAAAGGATTTTACAGGTAAGCTGTTATAAAAAATCCTATTTTCTTTCTCGGACATCACGGGACACAGAGCCACAGTAATAACTGATGGGATGTCCCAAAGCAATGCCAACTGAGGGGGGGGAGGGGAAATCACAACCAAGTAGGGTGCAATCAGACCTGAGGACCCTGTACCGCAGTCTGCAGCACACTATGCCCAAAGGCGATATCCTCATGCCTTCTCACATCCACCTGATAAAATCTGGTGAATGTATGGACTGAAGACCAGGTTGCGGCCTTGCAGATCTGAGCCATAGAGGCCTGGTGATGCACCGCCCAAGAAGTACCAATAGCCCTTGTGGAATGTGCCCTGATCTGAAACGGAGGAATCTTCTGTTTCAAACCGTAAGCCTGAATAATCAATTGTCAAATCCATTTAGAAATGGTCGCTTTTGACGCTGCCTGTCCTCTATTGGGACCCTCTGGCAGTACGAACAAAACATCCGTTTTGCGAATTTGAGCAATTGCTTCCAGATAGGTCTTGACTGCTCTTACTACATCCAAAGAATGTAGTGACCTTTCTTCCGTGGAACAGGGATCTGGAAAAAAGGAAGGCAGAACAATGTCTTGGTTTAGATGAAAATCTGAAACCACCTCCGGTAAAAAACTAGGATGAGGGCGCAATACCACTCTATCCTTGTGTATAATCAAATAAGGCTCTTTACAGGAAAGAGCTGCCAATTCTGATACTCTTCTAGCAGAAGAGATAGCTACCAGAAAAATTAGTTTCCTTGTCAGCAAGACCAAAGGAATCTGACGTATTGGTTCAAAGGGTTGTTTCTGTAACACTGACAGAACCAAGTTTAAGTCCCAGGGGTTTAGAGGTGCCTTAACCGGAGGATCAAGATGCATCACCCCCTGCATAAAGCTTCGGACCAAAGAATGCGAAGCAAGTGGCCGTTGAAAAAATACTGATAAAGCCGAGACCTGGCCCTTGATGGTACTCAAGGCCAGCTTCATCTCTAATCCTAATTGTAGAAAATCAAGAATTCTACCTATGACATATTTTATGGGATGCCAACCCCAGGATTCACACCAGGCTACATAAGCTTTCCAGACTCTATGATAAATCATTCTGGAAGCTGGCTTCCTTGCATTGATCAAGGTAGATATGACAGGACCTGAAAGCCCACGACTCTTCAGAACGTGGGTCTCAATAGCCAAACCATCAAATTTAGCGTTTGTAAGGCAGGATGGAAAACTGGACCTTGAGATAACAGGTCTGGGCGTACCGGTAGGGTCCACGGGGAACCCACCGTCCCCCTTACTATTTCTGCATACCAAGTCCTTCTGGGCCAAGCGGGGGCCACCAGAAGTACCGACTTCCTTTCCAGCCTGATCCTGCGAAGGAGTCGTGGCAGTAGCAGAATAGGCGGGAATGCATAAATCGGTGAGAACCGATGCCACAGAATCACCAACGCATCCGTCCCGCATGCAAGAGGATCTCTTGTTCTTGCCACAAATCTGTCTATCTTTTTGATGAATTGGGATGCAAAGAGATCTACATCTGGAACCCCCCATCTTTGGCATATGGCCCAAAAGACGTCGGGAAGCAGAGACCATTCCCCTGGGAGTAACTGCTGGCGACTTAGGTAGTCCACCTGCCAGTTCTCTATCCCTGGAATAAAAACTGCCGATATGCATGGCACCTGCATCTCTGCCCAGGCTAAGATCTGAATCACCTCCTTATGAGCAGCTTGGCTCCGGGTGCCTCCCTGATGATTGACATAAGCCACTGCTGTGGCATTGTCGGACTGGATCCTGACCGGCCAACCCTGTAGCCTGATAGTCCAGGCTTTTAGGGCTAGATATACCGCACAGATCTCCAGAATGTTGATGGTTAGGGTCCTCTGGTCTCAGACCATAGCCCCTGGATCGCAGACTTGTTCCAGAACTGCTTCCCAACCTGACAGACTGGCATCTGTTGTTACCACTGTGACAGACTCACCCGGGACAGAGGCTATTGGAGGGGACTGAACGCTAGCCTCTTGCCAACAGATTATGGGCCCTAGCATTTGGGGGAATGGTGCTCTCTGTGAGCTGTATGCCTGGGGACCCTGGGATTGGTGTTACTTTGGATTCAGCTCCACATCCCCCCAAAACACACAGACTCTGGGGACCCTGTATTTGCCATAGTAGTAATAGTGACTGAGCCATACTGTTGGGGCTCATACTGTGAGAAAATGCTGATGTCATCAACTCCACTCACCTGTCTGATGTCAGCTATATAGTGTTTAATGTAAATAAGTTTAGTCTGGCTTACCACAGGTTCTAAGGGTATTCAACTCATTGTTGTTTGTTCTAATTAACCCTGTGTTGATGATTATGGTAATGTGTGTTAATTGAATGAGCTGATCACATTAGCCACCAGCACTGGCTAGGAGATGAACAGTCTAGGCTGAGGAAGGGGGAGATTGTTGTTTGTATTGTTAATTGTAATTATCTCCAGCTATTGTGTTTATACTACTGTGTGAAGCTTGGTGCCCACAAGTCTGTCATCTGGTCTGGGTAAATGTTTTAGTAAATTAGCTCATGTTAATTTGGTTAGCTTTGAGTCAGCCTGCTGTATAAATGTGTGTGAGATCTCAAATAAAGAGTTAGTCCTGATGTACTCCAAGACTGGTGTTGTCTAGTTCTTGGGGGTTCCTATAGCCAGATCCATTGGACTCGTGTTCCAGAACTTAGGAAGCGGTATGCTGACGGAAGCACTCAAGCGGAGTATGGGACGTTCCGTGACAACCACCGTCCAGGTAACCGGTAGAAAGGATTTCTCCTTCTGCAGGTTTTCAGGTATGAGCCACCAATTGAGGCTCTGATGCACCGCATGCGACAGGTGCATCGGAAAGTCTAATGCCTGAACCTTCTTGTTCCAGGCCGACAGAATACTGTGTTGCAGTAGTCTTGAATGGGACTGAGCATAGGAAACTGCTTCGAATGAAGACCCCATCTTTCCTAGCAGCCTCATACAAAGGCGGACAGAAGGGCCCTTCTTGGTCCTGACTGTCAGAATCAGTTCCCTTAAAGCAGATATCTTTGACTGAGGAAGAAACACTTTCCCCTGGCTTGTATCTATGATCAGACCTAAATACTTCAGTCCTCTTACTGGGTTTAGGAAAGATTTTCCTGGTTTGAGGATCCAACCTAGATGTTCCAGATACTTGACCGTGATCCTCAAGTTCCTGTACAAGGAAGCTACCGACTGGTCTATCAAGAACAGGTCGTCTAGGTATGCTATGACAGTCATACCCTGAGCTTTTAATCTGGCCAGAGGAGGAGCCACCATCCCTGTGAACACTCGAGGTGCAGTGGTTATCCCGAAGGGCAGAGCCACAAACTGGAAATCGCGCCCTTCTACTTCGAAGTGCAGAAACTTCTAATGAGTAGGAAAAATGGGCCCATGTAGATATGCATCTCTGATATCAATCAATGCCAATAATTCTCCTCCCTGCAGGATGGAGACTACTGTCCGAATTGATTCTCTGCGGAAGGACTGAATCCTTAAGTATCGATTCAGATGTCTTAAATCCAGAATGGGTCTGACATCCCCATTTGGTTTTTGGACCGTATAAAGGTTGGAATAGAAACCCAATCCTTGATCCCTTGTAGGAACCACTCTGATGGCCTCTTGCGACAAAAGTCGCCCTAACGCTAGAAGGAGCGACTGCTTCTTCTCTGGGTCTCTGGGAACACTTGGTCTGAGGAAACGAGGAGAGGGAAATTCTTGAAACTCCAGCTTGTACCCTAAGGTTACCGTGGAGATTACCCATCTGTCCTGGAAGTCCTCCTGCCAGAGCCCTGAGAACTGTCGCAGTCTTCCCCCCACTCGAGTGAGCAGGGGCGCCCCCTCATGCAGAGGTCTTAGTGTTTTGCCTAGTAGGCTTCTTCCCCCAGGACTTCTTCTGTCCCTGGGGTTAACTCTTGTCTCTGGACCCAGATGGAGGCGGCCATCGAGACTGCCTGGAGGCTGAAGCCCCCGACGCTGGGGAAAGAGTCCGTTTGAAAGAGGGGCGCTTTACTCTTCTTCTTAACAGGTAAGAGAGTGCTTTTCCCACAAGAGATTCTCTTGATATAGTTATCCAAGTCCTCTCCAAACAACCTTTCACCACGAAATGGAAACCCCGCCAGGAGCTTCTTACATGGTGCTTCGGCTGACCAATTTTTCAACCATAGGATTCTACGTATATGCACCAACCCCAGTGAAAGATGGGAGGTTTGCACGATAGAATCTCTAATGGCGTCAACCACAAAGCATAAGGCCGCTGGAAGGTTAGCAAACCCCTGGGCCTGCTGTTCAGGTAATACTTTGATGACCTGCTTAACATGGTCTCTTAAGTTTTGACAGACTCCAATCGCTGCTACTGCAGGTTGGGCAACTGATCCTGCTAAGGAGAAAACATCCTTCAATAGGGATTCCATCTTTTTATCTACAGGATCCCTGAGCATCTGAGCATTGTCTACAGGACAAGTCAGACTATTATTTACGGAGGAAATGGCAGCGTCCACAGCCGGTATTCCCCACATTTTAATAAACTTTTCTTCCATCGGATTAAGTGTTGAAAACTTTCTCGGCGGAAAAAAACGTTTGTCTGGGTGATCCCACTCAGAATAAATGAGCTTTTCAAGTAAACTATGAACAGGAAAAGTATGTGCTGCTTGGAAAGGTTTCAGTGATCCCAAAGCAGAAGAGGATTCTTTAGCAGTTTCAGGTACGGGCAACTTAAATGTGAAGCGGACCAATCCAGTAAGGATCTGCACTAAGACTTTCTCCTCTTGGGAAGTCGCAGAGGGTCCCTCTCCACCTGATTCCTCCGAAGAGGAATCATCCGTCCCATCCCGATACTCTGAAAGGGATTCATCTCCTTTATCCCAGAGCTCCTCTTCCTGAGGGTCTTGGGGAACAGAGGAAAGCCTAGTGCGTTTTCTTCCACTGAGTGAAGACGTAATCACGGCCATTAATCTTTCCTCTAAACCATTAATGGTTGAGGAAAAAACCTCTTGTGTAATGTATACAGGGGCTGAAGTGCCAGAAGCAGGTGTAGCCCCTGACCCCGACGGCTCTCCCTGGCTAGCCGTCCCTGGCCCTTCAGGGGGGGGAGGATGCTGCTGACAGGGGGCCCTCAGAACCTGAACGAGATCCCCTAGTGTCTCTGGTTCTTGGGGTGCTTGAACCTCTTCTACCCATAGTGCAAAGCAACAAGGTGTGAGGTATACAAATGAACACTGCCCGCTGAGCGATGTAGTCTGGCTAAAAGCCCTGCTACTAAATGCCCAGTCTGGTGTTACTTCAGTAAATGCTGCCTAGGAGAATGCCTGTGTCCCACCTTACATGCGACCGTCAGCTCTGTGTCTCTCAGAAGGCTGAGTGCACCTGTACAGAGTGCCTTTAATAGCCTGCAGCTGGCCTGAGTGGGAGTCTAAGCACCTGTGCTGGCGTCCCGCCCCCCCCCTCGAATTTAAAAAAAAAACGAGCGCTTCCCGCGCTGGCCGACTCTCCTGAAATACTATGGAGAAAGGCTGGGGGAGGGGGAGGAGGGAGAGAGGCTGGTAGTGAAGGGCCTGTCTGACAACAGCAATGGCAGAGATGGCGGCGGTGCCTGAGCGGTATAACCACTGTCTAGACCCCTGTGGCCTCCCCCTAGCCTGGGGGGGAACATTCAGACATGAAAAAATCCCCCCATCCATCCTACCGTGAGCCGGCCGGAGACGCTGTGAAACTTGTGCAGCGTGAACACTGAGACAGACAATCCAGCATGACAAGGTTTGTGCTCTTGGCAGCCCCCCGGTGGTCACAATAGGCATAGCATTCATTTACCTTAAAGGAGAAAACCTACTAGAATTATAAAATTCTGTGGAATCTCCTCTTACCTTATCCAGCCGCAGGGTTCAGTTTACACAGACCCAATCTTCACCTCTCACGGTGGGCTCCGTTTGAAAAAACCGTCAGAGACTGGGGCCCCCTACGAATAGGGGGATCCTGCAGTTCTGGGCCCGTAAAGCACCCGGCTAGAAATCCTTTTCCTAATATGCGGGGTCCAGCTCTCTAAAAAGAGAAGCGTTACAGGTAAAACCTCGTTTCTTCGGACACGAGGCCCGGGTACCATCCAATTCGGCCTAGAAAGGACACTTTGAATGGATCCAGTCTTCCTGGCTTGCCCCAGTATAGGATATCAGGATATTCCCTTTGGAGCTCAGCACAGGACATCTTTACACGTCCAACACCTAAGACACTGGCGTAAAAACTGAGGTATCCCTGCAAGGGGAGGGATTATATAGGGGGTTGAACTTCCTGATAGGGTGTGCCAGTGTCCAATCACCAGTGATACCTATATAACCCATCAGTAATTACTGTGGCTCTGTGTCCCGTGATGTTCGAGAAAGAAAAGACACAAGTCCATCAAGTCCAACCTATGTGTGTGATTATGTGTCAGTATTACATTGTATATCCCTGTATGTTGTGGTCGTTCAGGTGATTATCTAATAGGTTCTTGAAACTATCGATGCTCCCACCGCCTGTGGAAGGGAATTCCACATCCTTGCCGCTCTTACAGTAAAGAACCCTCTACGTAGTTTAAGGTTAAACCTCTTCTAATTTTAATGAGTGGCAGCCAAATCCTCCGGGGCTGAAGTGGTTAATGAGTGAACCAGAGCAGACAGAACCCCCCAAGGGGTGCACTCACCCACAGCCGGAGGGTTCCCAGCAGCAGGAGGGATGGCAGGCAGCTGGGCATCAGCAGGAGGGATAGCAGGCAGCTGGGCATCAGCAAGAAGCACCCCAGCTTGGCATCTGAAGGCTGAGAACAGCTCCTGTATGGACAGCCCGTCCGTGTCTCCACTCCCACTTTCTGCTCGGCAACGGGGGGGTTTCTGCTCCAGCCCCCAACTCGGTCTGGCCCTGCCTCCCGTGGGTGGCGATTAGCGGCGGTGTGTATGCCTGCCTCTTCCCCCTTCCAATCCAGCTGCCGCCCCCCTGCTGGACGCAAATCTTCTTCCTGGGCTGCCGCAAAATGGAGGAGCTCCGACTCCGGCCCTGCCTTTTGTGGACGCTGCTGCTCCAGTGTTCCGTCAGATATGGCGACCCCTCAGAATTGGTAACAGAAGTGACTTTCCATCGCCGCCATCTTGCTACACCCCGCGCTCCTCCACAGTAATGATGCACCGAGAAGGGGGCAAGCGGACATCTTGTTACGCCCACCGGAGTTTTGCATTTCACAGTTATTTTTAACACAAAACTAAGCTTTCTATGCTTAAATACAGTATTTGGAAATCCGACGGACTCTTTACATGTTGAATTTTAAAATCAGAGGTGTTCTATCACATTGGCAAACTGCTGCTGCTTTTAAAATTTAACATCTAAACAGTCCATCGGATTTCCAAATACTGTATTTAAGCATAGAAAGCTTAGTTTTGTGTTAAAAATAACTGAAGTGCAAAACGCCGGTGGGTGTAACAAGGTGTCTTCTCGGTATATCCTTACTATGGAGGAGTGCGGGGTGTAGCAAGATGGCGGCGACAGAACGTCACTTCCATGACCAATTCTGACGGGTCGCCATATCTAACGGAACACCGGCAGCTGACTCCTCTGCTGGCTCCCCCGCTGGGCCGAACCCGTAACCTTCGACACTGCGGCTCCTCCGGCCATAACTGAGACAGGCTTCTTACGCCGGCTCTGGCGCGACCCAACCCTCCTCTTCAGGAAGCGACAGGCAGCGGCGCAGCCACTCCCCCCCCCCCCCCAAAGGTTAGTGCCCACTTATAGTAACCTTTAGAGCTTGTTCACGCCACTTGTGATGCAGAAACACACGCAAGAGCGTGGATTTTCCTGCACTGCAAGGAAACCCACTGCAGATATGCGCAGTTGCCACAGTGCCATGTGGTTAGGTGAAACTTACTTAAGAAATCATGCATTCCCACGTGTTGGGCACCCTATTGAAATTAATGACCTGTGCAAAATTGTAAAAAAAAAAAAAAAAACAAATTCCACATTCACACAGGTGCTCTGGACTTTACAGCAACACGAAAGAATGGGTAACAACGGATCTGGCCGTGCGCACAATGAGTGCAATGTGCAATACATAAGCATAACATACACAATAGAATACAGTTTTATACAGAATTGACCATTTCTTTCACAATCTTTATAAGGATTCCCATGACTATGAGTCTCAGCCCCACCCTGTGTAAGAATGTAGAGAACTGATCACACTGTCAGAAACGTTAGTTTCATTTCTCTCATTCTGCTCTCAGCGATGGCGTCTGCTGATCTGAGGAAGGAGCTGGAATGTTCCGTCTGTCTGGACTTTTATACGGATCCTGTAACCCTGACATGTGGACATAACTTCTGCCAGGACTGTATTGGTCGTGTGTTGGATACACAGAGGGGATCTGGAGGATATTCCTGTCCTGAATGTAAACAAAGCTTCAAGAACCGTCCCGTCCTTCAGAGGAATCTGAAACTACGTAACATAGTGGAGAATTTCCAGTCCGCCCATCCAGATCAGGAGGAGTTCGGGGTCTTCTGTACTTACTGTATTCACACTCCTGTACCTGCTGTGAAGTCCTGCCTGCATTGTGAAGCTTCTCTGTGTGACAATCACCTGAGAGTCCACAGCAAGTCACCAGAACACGTCTTATATGACCCCACCACTTCCCTGGAGAACAGGAAATGCTCCGTCCATAAGAAGATCCTGGAGTATTACTGCACCGAGGACTCCACCTGTATCTGTATGTCCTGCAGGCTGGATGGAGAACATCGGGGACACCAGGTGGAGAGTGTGGCTGTGGCCTTTGACATGAAAAAGAAGAAACTGAGGAATGTTCTGCAGAAAATGATGACAGAGAGACAGAAGACGGAGAGAAGAGTCCAGAGTCTGCAGGAACGCAAGAGGAAAGTACAAGGAAAAGCAGATGGTGAGACCAAGAGAGTCACTGCCCTGTTCAGAGACCTCAGGAGACGTCTGGAAGACCTCGAGAAGAGAGTCCTGGGGGAGATTTCCGGACAGGCAGAGTGGGTCTCTATCTCCATACTGGATATGATTCGGGAGCTGGAAATAAAGAAGGATGAGCTGTACAGTAAGATATATTACATTAAGGAGCTGTGTAACATTATGGATCCACTGACTGTCCTACAGGAATCAGACATAGGTGACTTGTGTGATACTGAGGATGGAGATGATGAGGACAGAGAGAGACATGATAAACTCCTCCATGATGGAGAGGATCTGGATGTGGGGGGGATCTCGCACACATTACACACAGGTTTATCTGATATCATGTCTGGGGTAATTGTAGAGAAATGTACAGGCACACATGTCTATCCACATTCTACAAAGGGCCAAGGTCACATCAATGCTGAACCGTCCGGGAGACGTCCCCAACCCACCCCCACCATACAACCATCCAGGAGACTTCCCAAACCCACCCCCACCATACGACCATCCAGGCCCCAACCCTCCTCCACCATTCAACCATCCAGGCCACACTCACAACCCACCCCTACCATACAACCATCCAGGCCACACTCCCACCCCTCCCCCACCATACAACATTCACACCGCCAGGCTGGAGGATCAAATATTGGGGGTGTACAGCAAACATGGGGGGTTACAGACATATTACTAGATGAGAAGACAGCTGGTAATTGTTTATACATATCAGATGACAGGAAAACTGCATCCTATTCAGGACACATCCAGGATCACCCAGAAACACCAGAGAGATTTCATCAAGATCAGGTGATGAGCATTCAGAGGTTCTCCTCAGGGAGACATTACTGGGAAGTGGATTTCAGAGAGTCATCGTACTGGAAAGTCGGGATGTGTTACCCCAGTATAGACAGGAAAGGGAATCAGATAATGATTGGATATAATAAGAAGTCTTGGGTGTTGGAGGGGAGTGGTGATAGTTACTCAGCAACACATGACAGTAATAGTATCCCATTACCCGGCAGTGTCTCCAGTAGGAGAGTCAGGATATATCTGGATTATGAGGCCGGGCGGATCTCCTTTTATGATCTGTGTGACCCGATCCGACATCTCTACACCATCACCACCACCTTCACTGAGCCCCTGCATGCTGCTGTATTTGTATATGGAGGAGATATAAAGATATGTGGGTGAATGTGAGAAATCTGCCCAGAGACTGGTGACATCACAGGAATCTGATTGGTGAAATACTCAGCCAATAGGAGGAAGCAGTGGATAAGAAACAATGTTACTGATTTATTTATAAAGCTGCAGGTTCCGGGGCGTCATCTTCATCCTAAACCTCACTTCACCACATAGTGCAGCCATTCTCAACCAGGGTTCCTCCAGAGGTTGCTAGGGGTTTCCTTGAGCTGTGGATAATAAACCACCTGTTTGATGGCGCCTACAGAGTTCAAGGTTCAGCATCACTTAGCAAAAGCAGCAGCATGACTTCAAATATCTTTTTTAGCTGTCTTTAAGGGTGGCATTCTGAGCACCACTTTAAGGGGAACACTCTTCCTATTGGCCACCAGTATAAAGGGGCATTGTTCTATTGACCCCTGATGAATTGGTTTTTAGTAAGGGTTCCTCAAGACTAGGAGTGGGATGAGTGAGAGTCCAACATCCCCCTTAGGGGCTTCATAAAATATAAGAAAACATTCAGGCAAAAGTTTTCTAGTTTCTTACTCTACTTTGTCCGCTACATTGTAGACAGTAAGGGGTGTAAAAATAAAACCTCAAAACTTCTAGTAAGGACTCTCCTATAAAAATGATTTCCTCTGTTACTCTCTGTACTTTCTGCACTCTGTACTTACAAACTACTTCTGATAACACTTTTTACTGTGGCCTTTGCAGTAGCATTTTCCACTGGACATCCAAAAAACATGTCCATACAGACAAAATGCATACTCGTAAGATCCTGACTTGGGCATCTGGATATATGTTTTTGTAATCTCTGGAAGGGATGTTCAGCTTTTGGTAACACCTTTGGTAACAGGTAAAACAAGAAGTGGTATGTTATAAAAACAACTGTGGAGAACCCTGGCTCTATCCCACGCTCATTTACTAAGGCAGCCATAACTTCTTGTGACTCATGACACGGTCCATGTGTCAAGCTGGAGGGAAAAGAGTGGCTGGCAGACATAAATGATCACCTTTTCCAAAGTCCTGTTTCATAAGAAGTTGCCCCCTGTGGACCACTTGTTCTTCTCGTTCTGGGGTCCTTAAAGTTGAATTATTAATCCCAGCTATACTGGGCCAGAACTAGGGTGGAATCTGTGAGTTGCACAGACCCATCAAGTGTCCGGGGCTGTAAATGCAGCATCCTTAGTCACCTGGTCTGCTTCCATGTGTGAAAGTTAATATGGCTTCCTCAGTAAGAACCTGGAAGGCTGAAAACAGCCGATCAAATTAACTTGGCATGCTTGGTTGGTTTACCTGCCGAAGTAAAAACAAACTTCTGGCCCTTTAAATGGAACCAAAAGCTCTCTATATCTCGACTATCTATATAAATATACACTCTTTTTATAGCTCACAGGCTTTGCTAAAACATGTAGCTCTGCTTCTTGAGCTGGGGAAAAATGATCCAATGACTTTGAATACAGGGTATCCTTCTGGGTGATAAACTGCATACTCAAATCTACAAAAAATGTAATATCTGGGTCTTCAGGGAGTGTGTCCTGCACTGGGCTCACAGCAGCTGATTCCTACACCATCAATTTAACACATGTGTCTTTTCCTTTCTTTTGAATAAATGTACGCATTTTTCATTGTTAGATTTGTACATAAACAAACTCATATTTTAAACCTTTCATTAGACAAACATTTAGTTATCTGTATATTTGCTGCACAGAATGTCGGACCATTAAAAATTAAATGTTTGACCAAAACAATATCTAACTTTGTCTAATAGCACCTTTGCATAAAAGCTACAGCTCTGATATATCGGGATGAACCCTTCATTACTGGGTCCAGCTTCCATAAATATATTACAATGGCTTGTTTTCTATCACGCTATTTGTGTAAGAACTCCAGTTTCATGTTTCAAAAGACAACTTTTTCCTGGCAATATTATAATAAATGATAACAATACCCTGCGGTCATGCAGAGATGCCCATAAATCCAAAATATTCTTCTGCTTATACCACTGTACTTACAAGAAAAAGGGGCACATCATTTCACAATCCACACATTCTGCTTTGGATTTCAAAAATAAAAATAAATAAAACAAAAGGACCAACAATCTGTATGATGGACCAGAAAGCATCAAAAACTATAAAACAACTGGCTGCAGGTGGCATCTATCCTAACAGGGTGTGTGGACTTGATGTGATGGGTCTGTTATATTTACATTTTATTTATTATTACTCTCACATCATGGACCGCACATCAAGTTTTCATCAAAAACCTTACAATATCATTTTTGTAGAAAAACTTCTTATGTATTCCATCCATCTTGGCTTTGTTAAATATTATGGCAGCTTTATTCAAAATAACAACCTCATCTTAATCTTTTTTTTTCTTTCAATAAGAGCTTATTGTATAAATGTAAAATTACAAAATTGTTATCTTAATCTAAACTAATCTCATTCATTACAAATTTCCCCAATAACCTGAATTTCATTTCCAACCAAAGGTTGTCTAAACCAGTTTCAATATATCAATATTATTAATAAAATTGTTAAACTCATATTAGAAATGAATACTCATTATTGCTTAATTTCCCTTTTTTACATGCAGTGTTTCCACTATCAAAGGATATTCAATTTGTGTAATACACGGTTAAATGTAACCTTCATTTTACCATGTCTGGAAAACAGATTCAAAATAATTGTGATCACATTGTTTACCATTAGATTCGTTAACCCGGCACATGTTTTGTCTAAAAAACTGGAATTGGCATGGTGTCCTTCCAGCTTATCACTGACCTCTCAGGGACATTCTTTCATGAGAGCACAAAGGAGGGGGTCACATCTTCGTACATGACACACACAAGCGATAGAACTAAAGGTCCCAGCATTCACACACACATACACCAATATCTCTCTAAAATCGCTTACATTTTTCCCATTTGTACACAACACATGCATATCATCCTCTCACTTTCTTTTAACTCTTTAATATTTCCCTGCATAAATTCTGCATTCCTTATTTTGTTCAGATATCTTTTATATCTAGCTTCTATGATCAGACGGGCAGCCAGAGTGCTCATCCCATCTTCCCTCTCTGACAACATATAAAGTATTCTGTTTTAATTCTCATTTCTCTGTTTCTGACTCTACTAGTTGTAGTGCCTGACCCCAAATTCCTCCCACAACTTAACATGAAAATGTCCCTTCCTGTCTAGTGTTATTGTCACCCTTCATCCATCCTGCTCACATAGATAGCTGTTTCTCTAGCTGTTTACTCTGCATGATTCTTAGTCCCTGTGGATCTTTGGTAACCCAGTTACCCATTGTCCACTTTAACCATTAATCTAGGGGCTCAGTATAGGCGGAACCGCACCTTCGGTTCATATATAGCGCTCCTCTTGCGCTGGGCATTTTTGAGGGTCTCTTACCCTTTATTCCCTTACTTAATTCAATGCCCATAATGACTGGCCAGTCTTCTCTCTTCTCTACATGTGCCTATACCCTCTTGCCTCTAAACTACTTTATCTAGCAGATGTACTACATATACCTGTGAACAGCACTATTCTTCCCTTTCTTATCTATAACACTCCGATGGACAATAGACAGGGACAACATAACATATAACCACCAATCAATACAGTTCGATTAAGGGGAGTAAAATAGGTACCCTTTGTCCCCAAAATGAGTTACCGATCAAGGAAGTCTGATAACTCAAATGTAAGCAAAAGGCTGATTATCAGAAATTCCCGGATCGTCTCAAGCTCCTCGTTTCGGATACTCAGGGTCACCTGGAATCCCCTCCTAAGGCAAAGCTCGCCATGCTGACTCGATTAAATTGATGATAGGCAACTCCTATCCTCATATTGATTAGTGGTTCCAAATTAATAATAACTACTGCAGTAGGGAACAGACACAAAAGATACGCTCAGCATCTTTCCAAATTACTGTTCTGCTTTATTATGACGCAATTGAAGGTTTTTATGCACATGATTACGTAGGTATCACATTAATATTACAATTGTACGTTTATGGTAACAAGGGGCGTTACATAGGCAAGCTAATTCTAATCAGGACTCGAAAGAATGTAAACATGTACTGAAAACATTATTAGTGCCGTGTGCACAGTGAGGGCAGTGTGCGATACATACAAAATACAATACAATTATATATAGAACTTACAAATTTCCATTACACTGCTGACTATGTTTTGTCTATTTACCTAAGAGATCATTTGTAGAAAGTACCTCTGATCACCCTGACCTGACTAGAGAGCTAATATTGAAGATCAAAGATAGTAAATATTAGATATGATCATGTGCAATTAATCATTAGGGTCTCAGTGACGTTGAGTTGTCTTATTGTGATTGGTTCAAATGTAAACGCCTTAAAGACGATGTTCTGTAGCTCTACTCTATACGCTGTATGAATTCGAATACAATCCGAGCTAAAGCATCATGAACTGTCTCCTGTGATGTTTTACTCTCGTGTGCACTCGAAAAGGTCTGATAACACGGCGATTATCCTAAGAATCCTTCAGAACAGGATAAACTAAGAAGTCCACACAGGAACTCTAGTGCCGCGTACACACGGTCGGACTTTTCGTCTACAAAAGTCTGACGGACGCCGACGGACTAAAGCTGGCTGACAATCCGATCGTGTGTGGGCTTCCCCGGACTTTCAGCGGACTTTTCCAGCCGCAAATCTGACGGACTTTACATTTGAAACATGCTTCAAATCTTTACGTTGTAACTACGCCGGACCCAGAAATTCGCTTGTCTGTGTGCTAGTCCGACGGACAAAAACCCACGCTAGGGCAGCTATTGGCTACTGGCTATCAACTTCCTTATTTTAGTCCGGTGTACGTCATCACGTACGAATCCGTCGGACTTTTGTGTGATCGTGTGTAGGCAAGTCAGTTCGTAAGAAAGTCTGCCGCAAGTCCGCCAAAAGTCAGTCGAAAGTCTGTCGGACTTTTGTAGACGAAAAGTCCGACCGTGTGTACGCGGCATAAGCATAAGGGTAGAAAGGTACCCTAACAATTGGTGTCTTGAGGTGGGACATGCCATTTTAGTCAAAAGACTGTGACTAAAACTAAATTGCAATTACTGAAATGTACTGGAGATTTTAGTCGACTAAATACGACTAAAAGTAAAACAATTGCAGAAGACTAAAATGGGACTAAAAACTAAAATGCCATTTTAGTCCTAAGACTAAAATTAACACTGCTTATGAGTAACAATCTTGGGAGTGTGGCAGGTTGCTTTGCTTTAATGGCAAGCAAAATTTTTTTTCTGCTGTGCTAAGCAGGTTGGTGCTTTGGGAGCACGGATATTTTTGAGGCCTCGGGGCTTTCTTTGAGAAAACCAGACATTGTTGCAAATTTTTGGTCAGTTTTTTTTTCCTTTTTCCTTTTTATTTTTGCCTGGGAATTTTTCTCTCTAAACCTCACATATCCCCCTGTTGTCGCCCCTTTAAATGTTTGTCTGGGTGTTTGTTAAATGTGTTTGTACTTCATGATTTAAAGTAATTAACCACTTAAGGACCGGCCTCGTTTTGGAATTTAGGTGTTTACATGTTTAAGGCTAGGTTCACACTGCTGCAGTGCGAATTTAGCGCGATTTTGATCCGATTGCGTTGCAAATTTGCATTGCGAATTCTTTGTGTGTTCTTGCGATTCTACTGCAAATTTTGCAATCTATGGAGCTGAATTCGCATTGCACACGGATCAAACTCGGACAGGACCCTTTTTTTACGCAGGTTAAATTCGCAACGCATTGATGTGAACAGCACTCATGGAAAACAATGTTATTAAAATGACTTGCGAATTTGAGCGATCGCAGCGGCTCAAATTCGCAATAAAATTCGCAGCAGTGTGAACCTAGCCTAAAACAGTTTTTTTTTTCTAGAAAATTACTTAGAAAAAAAAAAACATATATAATGTTTGGGGGTTCTAACACCCTATAGAATAAAATAGCGGTCATTGCAATACTTTTTTTTGCACATGTGCGCAGCGGTCTTATAAGCGCACTTTTTTAAAAAAAAAAATTCACTTTTATGAATAAAAAAATAAGACAACAGTAAAGTTAGCCCATTTTTTTTTTTTATATTGTGAAATATAATGTTACGCCAAGTAAATTGATACCCAACATGTCACGCTTCAAAATTGCGCCCGCTCGTGGAATGTCGTCAAACTTTTACCCTCAAAAATCTCCATAGGCGACGTTTAAAAAATTCTACAGGTTGCATGTTTTGCGGTAGAGAGGAGGTCTAGGGATAGGATTATGAATGAATGAGTGACTTGTATAGCGCTACCTATGTGAACTGAATCGCCTCAGGGCACTTTTTGCTGCCGGTGTCCATCTGCAGTATAGCGCGGTCCTTGCCCCGTGGGGTCCTGACACGCTTACAAACACATAAACATATTTGTCCAATTTTTTTTCAACAGGATCTAATTAACCTACTGTCACGGAACGTCCCACACTCCGCTTGAGTGCTTCCTTCAGTGTACCGCTTCCTAAGTTCTGGAACACGAGTCCAATGGATCTGGCTATAGGAACCCCCAAGAACCAGACAACACCAGTCTTGGAGTACATCAGGACTAACTCTTTATTTGAGATCTCACACACATTTATACAGCAGGCTGACTCAAAGCTAACCTAATTAACATGAGCTAATTTACTAAAACATTTACCCAGACCAGATGACAGACTTGTGGGCACCGAGCTTCACACAGTAGTATAAACACAATAGCTGGAGATAATTACAATTAACAATACAAACAAAACCTAATTAACCTAATTAACATGAGCTCCAATAGGAGTCGTCCCGTCTCCTACATTGTATAGAGGACAATGTGATCAGCTCATTCAATTAACATACATTACCATAAACATCAACACAGGGTTAATTAGAACAAACAACAATGAGTTGAATACCCTTAGAACCTGTGGTAAGCCAGACTAAACTCATTTACATTAAACACATTATAGCTGACATCAGACAGGTGAGTGGAGTTGATGACATTAGCATCTTCTCACAGGATGTGTCCCAACAGTATAATTCAGTCTTATCATTCTAATATGGCATATAAAGGGTTCCCAGAGTCTGTGTGTTTTGGGGGGACATGGAGCTGAATCCAAAGTAACACCAACCCCAGGCATACAGCTCACAGAGGGCACCATTCCCCCAAATGCTAGGGCCCATAATCGGTGGGCAAGAGGCTTGCGTTCAGTCCCCTCCAATAGCCTCTGTCCCGGGTGAGTCTGTCACACCTACCAGGATGTCTTTGGAGTGTGGGAGGAAACCGGAGTACCCGGAGGAAACCCACACAGGCACAGGGAGAACATGCAAACTCCAGGCAGATGGTGTCATGATCGGGATTTGAACCAGCGACCCTATTGCTGCTAGGTGAATGTGCTAACCACTACACCACTGTGCTGCCTCGCGGCGATACCTCACATCTGTGGTTTGACCACCGTTTTCATATGCAGGCGCTACTCGCGTATGCGTTTGCTTCTGCGCGCGGGCTCAACGGGACAGGGGGGTTTTTAAAAATTTTTTTTTATTATTTATTTTACATTATTTTATTTATTTTTACACTGTTTTAAAAAAAAAAAATGGTGTCACTTTTATTCCTATTACAAGAAATGTGAACATCCCTTGTAATAGAAAAAAAGCATGAAAGGACCTCTTATATATGAGATATGAGGGGTCAAAAAGACCTCACATCTCATATTTACACTAAAATACAATTAAAAAAAAAAGTCATTAAAAAAAAATGACATTGAAAATGTGCCTTTAAGAGGCGTGGACGGAAGTGACGTTTTGACGTCGCTTCCGCCCAGCAGTGTCATGGAGACGAGTGGGCGCCATCTTAGCCTCACTCGTCTCCAGGCACACCACAGTGAAGGACGCGATCGCCCCCCCCCCCCCCCGCCGCTACCGACGGCTCCGGTAAGCGGCAGAGGGCACCGGATCACGGCGGGCCACTGATAAAAGTGATCTCGCGGGGAATCCGCCGCAGGGACCACTTTTATCTGAAAGCCGGCCGCCGCACGAAAACGGGGATACCGGGGTTATGGCAGCTAGCTGCTTCCATAACAACGATATTCAAAGTTTGGACGTACATCGGCGTGCGGCGGTCAGTAAGTGGTTAAGTTTATGTATTTCGCTACCGACTGCCATGAAGTTATAAGTGTTATGTGATATACATGACGGGAGTATACATGACCGAATACTTATCTGGTTGACATAAGATAAGGCACCTTGGCTTGGCTCCAAGCCCAGCAGGTTTAAAAGGGCGATTCAGCTTGGGAATACACCTCTACAAGCTCTCTGAAAACGAAAGTTAACTGTTTAGGGGTGTGCTGGGTGCTGTAGTGCTATAAAAAAAAGAGAGAGGGATTGCCTTCTGTGTGTTATATTTCCGCTTTAACTTGTAGAGTTGGTTAAATAATATCTGCATTATGGGTAATGTATTTGCTAAATGGAGTAAGAAGGATGATGCGATTTCTAAAACAAAGATTAAGTAGAAGACACATACTGATGTACCAAAGCGTGCAGGTAAGAGGTCCGGTGGAGTAGTCACCCCCTAAAGCCCTGGAAGGGGAAGACACCCTAAAGAGTTTGTAGAGAGACGTGCGGGATCTTTCCACGTAGAGCCTTTTTAGATGGTGCAAATAAAAGAAAAGTAACACAAATGTTAGGGACGGGTGACTTCCAGAAAAAGCAGAGATGGGTATTATGGAGAAAACTCTAATGAGGGGCTAAGGAAAATGGGGAAACGGAAAAAAAAAAAGAGTTAAAAATAGGATCTCATCTTATTAGGCAACAGCTGATTACTCAATTGAGCCAGGGACAATGTCATTCATGGGGACATGTGATTGCCGTGAACGTGTATTTCCAAAAACCACCAACAGCCCCAACCCCCCCCATACATGCCATTCTATCCTAGCCTGACTGAAGCCAAACGCAGTAATGATGATGACAGTGTTTGTCTTTACGCAGCTTCGTTACAAAGGGCACAAAATGCAGCAAGGGAGATGGTTAGTGATAGTGATGAGGAAGGTGAGGAAGCACTTGGTGTAGCCTCTCCTTCTAGGCCCATATCACCTGCCCAGGCATCTGCCAGTGTAGCTGCAGCCCCCTTGTAGCTGATTCTGCATCTGCAGCAGATACACCAATGGAACCCTCTACATCATCTTCTCGGATAGATAGAGCAAGGAATAAAAGTAGCAGAAGATAGAAAAGGAAAAAAACAAGAGCACAAACTGAGAAATTAAAACAAGAAGAAATTAGAAGACTGGAAGAAACAGACGCTGACGTTTCTCCCATTGCACAAGCCCCATTGATGACTGTAGGAGAACAGATGATCGTTAAACCCTTAGACCCTCAAACTTTGAATAGTACACTATCTGGTTGCCCATCTCCTCAGAAGAATCCCCAGGCTGCAGTAAACTATTTTAAAAGAACAACTAAAAAGGGTTAAATTGTACCAGAGAAGATTATAAAATTGTACTACAAGGAGTCATGGGATAGGATGAGGAAACTGAATTTGACTGGAAAGACATACCCCAAAGTTTTCAGCACAGGAACCTATCCTGTTTCCCCGAAAATAAGACCTAGCGTGATTGTCGGTGATGGCTGCAATATAAGCCCTACCCCCCAAATAAGCCCTAGTAAGACCTTATTTTCAGGCTAGGGCTCATTTTCGGGGAAACAGGGTAGGGCTTATTTGGGGGGTAGGACTTATATTGCAGCCATCACTGACACTCACGCTAGGACTTATTTTCGGGGAAACAGGGTAGTTAAAGTCCTTGTAGGTCTTATTTTCAGGGTAGGGCTTATTTTCGGGGAAACAGGGTAGTTAAAGTCCTTGTAGGTCTTATTTTCAGGGTAGGGCTTATTTGGGGGGTAGGGCTTATATTGCAGCCATCACCGACAATCACGCTAGGTCTTATTTTCCGGGAAACAGGGTATCCTTTCAGAAGACATTAATGCTTAATGTGGAACAAGGTTTTAGAGCTGTGGTTATTAAGACAGGGAGATGAAAAGAATATGGGCCCTGTAGTGGTGTGTAAACAAAATCCTAAGGGGGAAGTCGGTGCTTTTCTGAAGAGATTCGGGAAGGTATGGACAGAAGAGGCTGGCCTAGGTAAGAGCAATGGTCTTGCATTGGTTTATGTTCAAACCTTAATGAATGCTTTTCGTCCTGAGGTTGCACGAACAATCAAAGAAATGATAGAGAGTTGGCACACTCAATCACCTAAAGAATTAGAAGATAAGATGATGGTAAAAGATCCCGCAGGATGTTTCGATTATGGAAAACCAGTAGTACAAGCATATCAACAAAGAATAAATAGGGACAATAGAGATAGAGGAGGAGGGAGGTTTCCCCTGTGAGGTGGTATTGATGAGCAGAGAAGGAATCTTTGATTTGAATGTGGACAAAATGGTCACTGGAAAAGGGATTGTCCACATAAAAAGGCAGAAATACATATCCAACCCTCAGCGGGACATGAGGCAAACATCCCCAAGAGCAGTACGTTATCCCATTGATTGGCAGAACAGGAGAAAAACCCAATAGGACAGCCTAGAAGTAAACTCCCTCACCTCAGAATTCTCCCACCTTTCCCTCTTGGACTTTTCCCCTTCATGGACAGAGCTGCCTTTATGCTCTTTTTATCATTCAGGGCACAGCAACTCACCCCCGTATAGATTCAGGAGCAAGTAAAAAGTTCATTAAAGCGGAGGTCCACACGAAAATGGAACTTCCGCTTTTCGGAACCCTCTCCCCCCCTCTGGTGTCACATTTGGCACCTTTCAGGGGGGGGAGGGGGGTGTAGATACCTGTATAATACAGGTATTTGCACCCACTTCCGGGCATAGACCCCAGCGGGGGGGTCTATGCCACTTAACGTCCCCCCCCCCCCCCGCTGTCTCTGCTGGGAGACACACATGTCCCAGACAACAGCAGGGACCATTCGGATTGCGCAGCGCGACTCGCGCATGCGCAGTAGGGAGCCAGGAAGTGAAGCCACAAGGCTTCACTTCCTGATTCCCTTACTGAAGATGGCGGTGGCATCACCCGAGAGCCGAGGGACGGATCGGCCTCGGGTGCCGACATGGCGGCCGCCCTGGACAGGTGAGTGTCCTTATTTTAAAAGTCAGCAGCTGCAGTATTTGTAGCTGCTGACTTAAAAAAAAAAAAAAACATTCGGCAGACCTCCGCTTTAAGTGCTAATTCTTATGAAGGGCCATAGGAAAAAGGTGAGACTTCAATAGGCATTACTGGAGTTCAAACACGGTGCGGACGCACCCCACCCTTGACTGTAACCACACTAGACGGGACATTTCTGGGAGAGTTTTCTTTCATGATGTAGCGCTGGTAGATTTTCAATCTACTGATGATAGGTACACTCAGTGGGTTATCTGTTATACGTAGTCAGATTAGCCTCTGTTCCAGTTCGGCTGAGTTGCATGTAGTTTCACACTGTGCCTGTGGGTGTCGTTGTCACCATCGGCTGGTGTTGGAAAGGCAACGTGCTGAAGTATATGAGTGCTCCTCTGTCCCGGAGATAACTTAGTGGAGGTGGTCCTCCGAGTTGCATTCTGGGGGAGGGTATTTATGGGACAAACGCCATGTTTTGAGGTTCGTCCCGTTCCACCTGCTGGCCCTCCTGGCTGACAGGTATGTGCTAGGAGTACTACCTTGTGGTCCTCTGATCAGGAGGCCCACGTCGTTGCAGCGTGTGGGTGGGCCCAGAAGCCTGTCTGGGGTCTACCACAACGGCAGAGGAATGGTCCTGGGCTGTCTATCCTATGTGAAGAAGCTGGACAACTGAGAAGATCCCAGGGGAGGACCCGTCATGGAAGGACCATGCAGAGTGCTGGTCTGGAGAGGGGCCTGGTGACTCAGTTGGAGGACGTATCCTGAAGTAATCTTACCGCATAGTACTGCCGGGTCGGCTTAAAGGTTCTAGTGCTGTGTTTGCTGTTCATCATAAACCATTACATCCTGTGGCAGAGGATCGTTCGGGTTTCATTCCAACCAAGTCTGTGGCAGAGACTTTTGTTCGTGCTACGTACTGGCTGCCAGGCTAGTGAGAGAAACCTATCCAGGCGGGCAAAGATTCAGCTCTACAGAGAGAGTATATTCATCTACAAGCTTTGAATTCCTAATACTACACTAAGAAAAGGTATTCGAACTTCCCTGCAACTCTTCTTCCTCCTCTTTCCTGCTGCTTCCTTCAATTTACGTTTATTAAAGCATTGAAAAAGATACTCAAGTGTCCGGTGCCTACATTGTGTGGTGTTAAACTCAACGGGACCCTAGACCCGGTTCTGGTGAAATAGAGGTAATGAAGGTGACGGTAACAGCCCGCTTTAAACCAGCAGCTCCACCGAGAGTTATTGCTACAATGATAATACCAAATTGCCCTGTTGACCTGTTAGGTCGAGATTTACTTGGTGTTTTTCAGATTGGCATCCAATTTTCTCCACAAGGGGGAGTCGATGTAACTTCACCTACGGTATGTATTGTACCTCCAACTAACATAACAGAACATGTTACAGCTCAGTTGTTCCAAGACTTAGAGACTGAATTACAGGAAGGTCCTCTACACTTCTGGACAGAACACCCCACTGATGTAGGATTCATAGATTGCACACCTTACAAGGCAACACTCAAACCCAACACATCTCCAATCTATGTAAAACAATATCCTCTCAGTGAGGAAAAAGAATTACACCTGTTATAGAGGACTTACTCCAGAGTGGGGTTGTTAAACCCACTGTGTCTCCTTACAACACACCTATGAATCCAATACCCAAACCAAAGGGGGGGGGTTATAGGTTCACACAGGATCTCAGAGCCATCAATAACCTGATACAGCCCATTGCACCAGTGGTACCTGATGTTAACATCTATACTATTGTCAGGGAAATTCTAAGCTTCTCCCTATAGGCATATCATTTCTCTGCGCTTAAAACACAAACAGCCCTCTTGTATAATGCCGGGAAATCGCGCTCGTTTATCTCTCCAAGTAACACAGACAGACGCTGGTATCACCTCGAGCTCAGTATCATCCTGAAGAGAAATGGCCAGGCTGCTTTTATTTATACTAAACACATGGATAACAAAACAGGGTGCTGGCTTCAGAATCAGCCAATCAGACACTTGTATTCATTCAAAAGAACCAATCACACACATGTATATATTAAAAAATAGAAATGCAGTAGTGACGTGTGCAGACGGTGGTGTGCAAAACCATGCGGCGAGCACATGGTTCCGAACACGATCGTGTGCACATTCGCACTGCTACCAATGACGCGAGCTGTACTCTATCATGGCTCAGTGGGCCATAACTTTGTATGGTTATACTATGGTTCCCATATACGCAGATCTGCTTACTTAGGAGTGTAGATGCATGAACAAACATCCTTAAAAGGGCAAACAGATCTGCCGTATCCACAGGAAGGTTTCCGCATCCAATGATGTTCCACCAACGTCTGTATGTGCGAATACCCTCACAGCAAAACCGACACTGGGGGGGTATCTGACAACATACATTAATAAAAATTTCCACAACAGCTCCTCCTCTTTGTCATATCCTCCCATGTGTCCCTCGATGAATCTTGATCTTCTTCTTACACCTGGGAATGTATCAGTCCTTATAGTCCATAAAAAGGAAAACGCCGCTTGACATGTAGACTCTGTTCTTCAGGAGGGATGACTTATAGGGAGGACACGACATGGTGAGCTGTAGTAATCGCCGGTCGGTCTGGGATCCTCTGTGTCTTGTACGTGGGCTGGGCTTCGGGGCGTCTCATCTTGGTGAGGTCATCTGCTCGGGCTCTGTTCACTCGTCCAATCAGACAACAGGAACACCTCATCACGACATATAGAAGGAATAGAAATAAAAACAACATGAGTATATATAATCCTACTTCCTTCAACCATCATCCGATGGAAAATAAAAAAATTAAATCCCCAAAGATTCCCAGACCCTTAAAAGGATTCCAACCTTCACTAGCTATAGCTCTGGCCTTGCTTTATCCATATGGGCCTGAACTTTGTCACTACTTTCCCCGATCCAGATATAACAATCTTTACTTATGAATTCCCAGAAACCCCCCTTGGGCTGTGGGAGCTTCCTTGTAGCTTCAACAGTTACATGAAAACATCCCATCCTCTATGGATGAGAAATTGTTCAATCGTTTCATAAGCTCAAGCCCCCACCGTGTACAAACAATTCCCTTCCAGCTGTCCCTGCCATTCCTACCTTCTCTAGCGCCATCAGATCCTCACGATCGGCCGCGACATAAGATGCTGGGACAAGTTTCACCAGGACGCATGAACCTCTTGCATTAGGGAAATTACCTTATAAGCTGTAGATCCGCATTAATACCAAACTACAGTTGAAGCACACTTGTGGGCTACCTAGTTATCCCGATACCAAAGCTGGCAAGAACCAGAGCTATTGTTAAAACTATAACTAATTTTACCATCTAGAAATGTATCGTTAAATTCTATTCCATGTTCGACTCGAACATCGTCTGTTTTTAGTGTTCGTTGAATAGCGAACGTTATGGGCCGTTCGTGCCAAATTCGAGTGGCGCGTCGCGGCCCATAATTCACTGCGGCATTGCAGTGCATTGCTGGCTGATGATTGGCCAAGCATGCACTATGACCCGCATGCTTGGCCAATCACAGCGCTGTCTGTACAGAGAGCCGTAATTGGCCAAAGCCAGGGTGGCTTTGGCCAATTATGGCTCAGGGGGTTTAGTACACGCCCCACACTATATAAGGCCGCCTGCGTGGCGGCCTTGTGTAGTGTGTTGCGGCGGCGGAGAGATAGAGAGAGAGAGAGAGAGA
The DNA here is from genome assembly GCF_042186555.1 of Aquarana catesbeiana. Taxonomy (NCBI): domain Eukaryota; kingdom Metazoa; phylum Chordata; class Amphibia; order Anura; family Ranidae; genus Aquarana; species Aquarana catesbeiana. Next base: position 5,443,229 of record NC_133324.1, on the reverse strand, counting down.
CAGAGTCATTTGATTTAAGTTAGATAGAGTAGGCAGGCGAGTCAGTTAGCTGCACTTACAGTGTATTGTGTACATATATATATATATATATATATACATCCCAGGTGTTGTGTGTGTATACATATATATATATACTGTATTCAGTTTAGCTAGATCCGTTCCTGTTATTCTCTTCCTAATATACTGACAGGAAGGCAGGTGTTTTTACAGTATTTACAGTTAGTGTAGTGCGTCCTCTGCACAGTGTTGTGCACCTAAAGCTACCTGAAGACAATTGCTGGTGTTCTCATACTAATAATACTACAGTTGATTCTGCTAGCTGCAGTATAATCAGTATATATATATATATATACATCCCAGCTTTGTGCAGCTACATCTCACTGTAGGCCATTAGTATGTCTGGAAGGCCAACAAGGAGAGGCAGACAGTCACAAGCCAATAAAAGAGGGCAAGCAGGCTCTGTGTCTAGAGGCAACAGTGCTGGTCGGGGAGACGGTGCATCCTCATCAGCACGTGGCCATGGGACACGATTGTCCTTTTTTTCGGCAGCTGGCCGTGTTGAGCAGCAACATGCGGAAGACTTGGTAGAGTGGATGACCAAGCCGTCTTCATCCTCCTCATCCATGCTCAGGGTACTTTGTCTGGCAAAGCAGCTGCCAACGCGGCCTCTTCCCTCGGCTCAATGTCATCAGTGACTCCTTCCCTAGCCCCACCATGTCCTCCTGAGGAGTCCCCCGAACTGTTTAACCACAGTGTTGGGTACATGCTCCAGGAGGATGCCCAGTGTTTAGAAAGCTCTGATGATGATACTGAGCTCAATGAAGGCAGTAACATGAGCACGGACAGAGGGGGTGCCCAAGAAGGACAGCAATCTGGCAGTCATGCTCCCGCTGCTGCAGCATACTGCCAGATTTGCTCCAGTGATGAGGAGGGAGGGGATGATGAGGTCACTGATTCAACGTGGGTGCCTGATAGGAGAGAGGAGGAGGAGGAGGAGGAGGCGGCACATCACCAACGAGGCAGGATGCCCTCCAGGGGCCAGCCTAAGGGCAGCACATTGACTGCATCACACCCCAAAGCTCCACATGTGCAGGGCGCTGCAGTCTCTGCGCGTTATTCAAAAAGTTCTTTGGTGTGGGCCTTTTTTGAGACGAGTGCATCAGATCGCACCGCTGCTATTTGCAACATATGTCTCAAGCGTATCTCGCGTGGCCAAAACATCTCCCGCTTGGGTACCACATGCTTGACCAGACATATGTTGACCTGCCATGCAGTTTGTTGGCAAGCGTATCTAAAAGACCCACACCAAAGAACAAAGAGTACCTCTCCTTGCTCCTCATCAGCTGAGATTTCCAACCCCACTATACCTTCAGTCCTCTCTGAGACCTGCACTGAGAGGAATGAAGGTGTAGAATTAGGTGTGTCACAGCCAAGTACTTGTGGGCAATCTGCTTTCGGAACACCGACGTCAGATTGTACCAGGCAAATTTCCCTGCCCCAGCTGCTGCACCGCCGAAAGAAGTTTGCTCCCAGCCATCCACATGCCCAGCGGTTGAATGCTAGCTTGGCAAAATTGCTAGCACTTCAACTGCTGCCTTTTCAGTTGGTAGACTCTGCCCCTTCCGTGAGTTTGTGGAATGTGCGGTTCCTCAGTGGCAGGTACCCAAACGCCACTTTTTCTCACGGAAGGCGATTCTGGCTCTCTACCTGCATGTGGAAGGCAATGTCCATGCCTCGCTGGACAGGGCGGTCAGAGGTAAGGTGCATATTACCGCTGACTCATGGTCCAGCAGGCATGGACAGGGACGTTACCTAAGTTTCACGGCGCATTGGGTGACTCTGCTGGCAGCTGGGAAGGATGCAGGACAAGGTGCAGTAGTGTTGGAGGTTGTTCCGCCACCACGCCTCCAAAATGCCACTACTAATGATTGTGACACACCTCTCTCCTCCACCCCCTCCTCTTCTTCTTCCTCCATGGCCTCTTCCTGTGCTTTGTCCTCGGAACCAGCGGTGCTCCGTAGGCGTTCAAGGGGCTATGCACGTACACAGGCCAAAAGATGCCATGCTGTGCTTGAGCTGGTGTGCTTGGGGGACAGGAGCCACACTGGGGCAGAGGTTCTGTCAGCTCTGCAGGGGCAGGTTCAGAGGTGGTTGACGCCACACCAACTTAAGGCAAGAATGGTGATTTGCGACAATGGCACCAACCTCCTCTCTGCCCTCCGACAGGGACAAATGACCCATGTGCCCTGTTTGGCTCACGTCCTTAACTTGGTGGTGCAGCGGTTCTTGGGCAGGTACCCGGGCTTACAGGATGTCCTGAGGCAGGCCAGGAAAGTCTGTGTGCATTTCCGCCGGTCATATAATGCCAGTGCTCGGCTGACGGACCTCCAAAAGGAGTTTAACCTGCCCAAGAACCGCCTAATCTGTGACATGCCCACCAGGTGGAACTCAACGTTGGCCATGCTGCAGCGGCTGCACACGAAGCAGAGGGCCATCAATGAGTACATGTGCGACTATGGCACCAGGACAGGGTCAGGGGAGCTTGGTTTTTTTCCCCACGACAGTGGGCCATGATCAGGGATGCATGCACTGTCCTGTCACCATTTCAGGAGGCCATGAGGATGGTGAGCAGTGACAGAGCATGCATCAGTGACATTGTCCCCCTTGTCCACCTGTTGGAGCACACGCTGCATGGAATAATGGACAGGGCACTTGAGGCAGAACAGAGGGAGGAAGAGGGGGACTTCCTTACCTCTCAAGGTCCCCTTTATCCAGACAGTGTTCCTGCGTGCCCACTGATCACACAGGAAGAGGAGGAGGAGGAGGATTGTGTCAGTATGGAGGTGGAGCCTGGCACTCAGAATCAGCAGCAGTCTTTAAGGGATCAGTCCCAAGAAACACATGGACTTGTACGTGGCTGGGAGGAGGTGGCTGCAGACCATGTCGTCCTTAGTGACCCAGAGGACTCCGGACCGAATGCCTCAGCAAACCTACGCTGCATGGCCTCCCTGATCCTGCAAAGCCTGCAGAAGGATCCTCGTATTTGTGGTATCAAGGAGAAGGACCAATACTGGCTGGCAACCCTCCTTGATCCACTTTACAAGGGTAAGGTTGCGGACCTTATCTTGCCATCGCAGAGGGAGCAGAGGATGAAACATCTTCGGGAGGCCTTGCAGAAAGGTCTGTGCAACGCGTTCCCAGAGACTGGGAGGTTACAAACTCCTGTTTCTGGACAACGTGTTGCTGAGGCTTCGGTCAGTCAAAGAAGGAGCGGTGGAGAAGGTGGCCGTCTGACCGATGCGTTCAGACAATTTTTTGGTCCGCAGCCCCAAGGTATGATCAGTTCCAGCAACCATCGCCAGCGTCTGTTTTACATGGTGCAGGAATACCTAGGGGCAAGATCAGACTTGGACACCTTTTCCACCGAAAATCCTCTGGGTTACTGGGTCTTGAGGATGGATCACTGGCCAGAGCTTGCACAGTATGCAATTGAGCTACTGGCCTGTCCTGCATCCAGCGTTCTTTCAGAACGCACATTCAGTGCTGCTGGAGGCTTTGTAACCGATCACAGGGTGCGTCTGTCCACTGACTCGGTCGATCGACTGACCTTCATAAAAATGAATCAGTCTTGGATCACCACCAGCTACCAAGCACCAGATGCTGATGTAACCGAATATTTTTTATGAAATCTCAGATCCCTTCAAACACTGCCTATGCTGATGCTGAGTGACTATCCCTGAGTAATTATCCTCTTCCTCCTCAATGATCACGCTGATAGCTTGGAAGAATATTTTTGGTTCTGGGCGCCACCACCAGTGCCTAAGGCCCAATTTTTCAGCCCCTGTTTAACAGGGGCGTGTAATTACAATTTTTGATGCAATACTTTGCAGCAGGGCTCGTTCCTGCGTTCCAACTAGAGTATCTGTGAGGGGTTGCAGTGTTGTGGCACCAGCACCAGTGGCTAAGGCCCAATTCTTCTGCCCTTGTTCAACAGGGGCATGTAATTACAATTCTTGATCTAATATTTCACAGCAGGGCCCTGTGAGGGCTTACAGTGTTGTGGCCACAACAACACCTAAGGCGCAAATTTATGCAGAGTATATAGGGCAGGCCCCTACTTTCAAACATCTAACTTACAAACGACTCCTACTTGCAAACGGAAGGAGACAACAGGAAGTGAGATAAAATCTACCCAAAGGAAGGGAAATTCTCTCCTATAATAGTTAATATGAGAAAAACTTTTCTCCTTTCCACTGATGCTTTATCACCAATCCTTGTTTCACTAAAGACCCCAAATTTTTATAAAAACATTTGTCATTGGGACAAAAAGTGAGGTGAAATCTTCTGAAGAGGAGCACAGACAGCAAAACAAATGTCACAGGGGTGATAACCCTTCCCTATGTTTTCCAAAAAGCTTAAAAATAGATTTTTTTGGCTGGAGCTAAACACGTTAAAAATGTACCCGTTCAAAATTACAAACAGATTCTACTTAACAACAAACCTACAGTCCCTGTCTTGTTTGTACAGCCTGTATACTGCTGTTCAGAGTATATAGGGCCTGGTGGCCCCACACCTTTCCTTATTTTAATTTGGGTGCGAGGTTCCCCTTAATATCCATACAAGACCCAAAGGGCCTGGTAATGGACTGGGGGGTACCCATGCCGTTTGTCTCACTGATTTTCATCCATATTGCCAGGACCCGACATTACATTAAACCCGCAAGCAGTTTTAAATGAGATTTTTTTAAAATGACATTTTGTGCAGGGACTGTTCTAAGCACAGGAAACACGCGTCACTTTACAGGCATACTATAGACACCCCCCAGGTACGATATTTAAAGGAATATTTCATTTTTTTTTTTACTTTAAGCATCATTAAAATCACTGCTCCCGAAAAAACGGCCGTTTTTTAAAAGTTTTTTTTTGCATTGATACATGTCCCCTGGGGTAGGACCCGGGTCCCCAAACCCTTTTTAGGACAATACCATGCAAATTAGCCTTTAAAATAAGCACTTTTGATTTCGAGCGTTCGAGTCCCATAGACGTCAATGGGGTTCTAACGTTCGTGCGAACTTTTGGTCTGTTCGCAGGTTCTGGTGCGAACCGAACCGGGGGGTGTTCGGCTCATCCCTACTGATTACTATAGTCCATTATATCCTATTGGAGGTCTGTTACCAACAATACTACAAGGTGGATAGGTGGGCAGTGTGATGATTATGTGAATGGGGACGCACTAAGCATGATCCCTTCATATGTCTATGAGCTGAAAAAAAGTGTCCAACTGCCTCTGAACACGAGTTTAACAGCGTCTGGTGTGCATGAGGCCTAAGCTTTATTATAGGCCTTTATTACAGGATTACCTGGAGGTTGAGGTGCTGTAACAGAGTTTACAACCACTTTAACAAAAAAAAAAAAAAAAAGACTATTTTATTTATTTCAGATACTTATAGCGCCGTCAATTTACACAGCGCTTTACATATACATTGTATATTCACATCAGTCCCTATCCTCAAGGAGCTTACTCACATTCATATACTGGGGCCAATTTTAGACAGAAGCAAATTAACCTACCAGCAGGGGGCGTTACATCGGAGTCCTCAGAGAGCCCACCCCCCTTACATCAGGGTCCCTAGAGAGCCTTCCTACTTACATCGGAGTCCTCAGAGAGCCCACCCCCCTTACATCAGGGTCCCTAGAGAGCCTTCCTACTTACATCGGAGTCCTCAGAGAGCCCACCCCCCCTTACATCAGGGTCCCTAGAGAGCCTTCCTACTTACATCGGAGTCCTCAGAGAGCCCACCCCCCTTACATCAGGGTCCCTAGAGAGCCTTCCTACTTACATCGGAGTCCTCAGAGAGCCCACCCCCCCCTTACATCAGGGTCCCTAGAGAGCCTTCCTACTTACATCGGAGTCCTCAGAGAGCCCACCCCCCCTTACATCAGGGTCCCTAGAGAGCCTTCCTACTTACATCGGAGTCCTCAGAGAGCCCACCCCCCTTACATCAGGGTCCCTAGAGAGCCTTCCTACTTACATCGGAGTCCTCAGAGAGCCCATCCCCCTTACATCAGGGTCCCTAGAGAGCCTTCCTACTTACATCAGAGTCCTCAGAGAGCCCACCCCCCTTACATCAGGGTCCCTAGAGAGCCTTCCTACTTACATCGGAGTCCTCAGAGAGCCCACCCTCCTTACATCATGGTCCCTAGAGAGCCTTCCTGCTTACATCAGGGTCCCTAGAGAGCCTTCCTGCTTACATCAGGGTCCCCAGAGAGCCCCCCCCTTACATCAGTGTCCCCAGAGCCCTCCTTACATCAGGGTCTCTAGAGAGCCTCCCTACTTACATGAGGGTCCCCAGAGCCCCCCTCATTACATCAGGGTCCCCAGAGCCCCCCTCATTGCATCAGGGTCCCCAGAGAGCCCACCCCCTCTTACATCGGGGTCCCCAGAACCCCCTTTACATCAGGGTCCCTAGAGAGCCTTCCTACTTACATCGGAGTCCTCAGAGAGCCCACCCCCCTTACATCAGGGTCCCTAGAGAGCCTTCCTACTTACATCGGAGTCCTCAGAGAGCCCACCCCCCTTACATCAGGGTCCCTAGAGAGCCTTCCTACTTACATCAGGGTCCCCAGAGATCCCACCCCCCTTACATCAGGGTCCCCAGAGATCCCACCCCCCTTACATCAGGGTCCCTAGAGAGCCTTCCTGCTTACATCGGAGTCCTCAGAGAGCCCACCCCCCTTACATCAGGGTCCCTAGAGAGCCTTCCTACTTACATCGGAGTCCTCAGAGATCCCACCCTCCTTACATCAGGGTCCCTAGAGAGCCTTCCTACTTACATCAGGGTCCCCAGAGATCCCACCCCCCTTACATCAGGGTCCCCAGAGATCCCACCCCCCTTACATCAGGGTCCCTAGAGAGCCTTCCTGCTTACATCGGAGTCCTCAGAGAGCCCACCCTCCTTACATCAGGGTCCCTAGAGAGCCTTCCTACTTACATCAGGGTTCCCAGAGATCCCACCCCCCTTACATCAGGGTCCCCAGAGATCCCACCCCCCTTACATCAGGGTCCCTAGAGAGCCTTCCTACTTACATTGGAGTTCTCAGAGAGCCCACCCCCCTTACATCAGGGTCCCTAGAGAGCCTTCCTGCTTACATCGGAGTCCTCAGAGAGCCCACCCCCCCTTACATCAGGGTCCCTAGAGAGCCTTCATACTTACATCGGAGTCCTCAGAGATCCCACCCTCCTTACATCAGGGTCCCTAGAGAGCCTTCCTACTTACATCAGGGTCCCCAGAGATCCCACCCCCCTTACATCAGGGTCCCCAGAGATCCCACCCCCCTTACATCAGGGTAACCAGAGCCCCCCTTACATCAGGGTCCCCAGAGAGCCCCAGGGCTCAGGAGTTGGCTACATAAACAATGCAGGGCTCAGCCGTGCCCATCTATGCAGCCTTCAGTGCCCAGCAATGCAGCCTCACCAGTGCTGAGCAGTGCACCCCCCCACTGTAGTGCCCTCTGTCCCCTGCACCCCACCACATACACTGTGTAAGTAGAACTCTTACCTTACACAGGTGTACAGCAAGCAGAGCTGGATGGGGGGGGGGGGGGGGAAACTACAGAAGTTAACTTTTCACATTAACAGGCTGGTGATTGGTTGCTAGGATTGTCCAGCAACCAATCACCTGCTGTTTAATGAAAAAGTCAACTCCTGCGGTTCCCGCCCCCATCCAGCCCTGTGATACTGGGCGCTCACCACTGTCCAATGAAGGGGACAGCAGCGAAAATTTCCACGGGCCAGGTGCCCGCATTCGGCGGTGGCGGGCCGGGTGCCAACCCCTGCCCTAGAGACTCGGGGCTATGGGCCCCAGATTCGGGGCTATAGCCTCAATAGCCACCCCCTAGCAACGCCTCTGCCTACCAGCATGTCTTTGGAATGTGGGAGGAAACCCACACAGGCACAGGGAGAACATGCAAACTCCATGCAGTTAGTGTTGTGATTGGGATTTGAACCAGCGACCCTTTTTACTGCTAGGTGAGAGTGCGACCCACTACACCACTGTGCCGCCCACTACACCACTGCGCTGCCTACTACACCACTGTGCGGCCCACTACACCACTGTGCCGCCCCACTACACCACTGTGCCGCCCCACTACACCACTGTGCGGCCCACTACACCACTGTGCCCGCCCACTCCATCACTGTGCTGCCCACTACACCTCTGTGCCCACCCACTACACCACTGTGCCCGCCCTACTTTAATATCAGGCTCCTAGCACAGAAAGTCGCACAATTTTGCTGCAATTTTTACAGCGACTTTGTTGCGATTTTGACGCGACTTGAAGCAAGGCCTGTGTCTATGGACCTCATGTCGGATCAAAGTAGTGCAGGGACTACTTTGAAGTTGCACCGATATGAATGGTGCTCATTGGAAATCGAAGGGTACGACTTGTCATGCGACTTTGAAGTCCCGAGTCACAGGACAAGTCTCACAAGTGTGAAAGGGGCCTTAGAACCACTTTAAGTAATTAAAAGGTTCTATATTTTTGCATTCTACTTGTATTTCTTGTTTGTGGTATACATATATCCTTTAGTGAGGTGTCAGAGTTGCGATATGGTAGTTGTATGTTGTAATGGACATAGAGAGGCACACGTGTTCAGTAGCGGTGTGTTCTGAGGAGAAGACGTGGTCACATCACCACTTCCTCCTATAGCAGCACTTTCACCTTCACTTCCTGTGTGCATCGCTCTCTTCCTTATGTGCCAATACACAGGAGGCAGACAGGCAGGGGGAAGGTATTTCCTGCTGCACACACTGCTATACAGAGCGGTGTCACACGTTGGATTCCTCCTGAGAGTGATGGATCATACAACACAGTGGCATTGCTATGGGGGTGCGGGGGGGGGTGTCGGCCCGCACCAGGTGACACCCACCAGAGGGGTGACACCAGGGCCGCCGCTAAACACTGAACTGTATTGCTTTGTATTACTGTATTGTAGCAGAGCGGTGGGAGTACGGCATCCAGCCATGAGGGGTAGGCTGCCTGTAACACTCCTCACTCAGTCTAATATCCCCAAGTGAGCCGAAGTTGGTGGGCAGAGCTGGGGGTGTGGCTGCCTCCTCCACTCCTCCCACAGACTCCTTCACTATGGCTGATCCCGCAGCTGAAGCACATAGAGGCGAGGACACAGCAGCCCGGCCTGAGTCTTCATCTGCAGGCATGAGGCATGCTATTTACACTAAGTTACTCTGCACACTGCACAGTGTCACTACATAGAGTTATAACCTGCCCTGTACTACCCCGACCTGCCCTATACCACCCCGACCTGCCCTGTACCATCCCGACCTGGCACTATACCACCCTATACTATCATTTACAGGGGCTGGTTTGGGGTGCGCCCCGTGAACTTGCTCTGCCTGCATGGTGCTGGACAGCCTAGACAGGAGGGGGGGGGTGACACCATGTTTTACTGCACCAGGTGACACCAACCCTAGTGACTCCACTGATACAACATACACTTAGTTATGAGGACTTGATCAGGGTTTCTTCTACTTGTTATCACTGACAAAGCAAAGACTTTATTATAAAAAAAGGGGGCGGGGTTGTGTGAGAAGACGTTGTGGTGATTTACATGACACGGGGAAGTTGGGATGTAATGAGGTTTTTTTTATGTCGGGATAGCGATTTAATGGTGAATTGTGTGTCTCCGCCCCTCCAGGTGATCTCTTGTCCCGTACATTGTGTGTCTCCGCCCCTCCAGGTGATCTCTTGTCCCGTACATAGTGTGTCTCCGCCCCTCCAGGTGATCTCTTGTCCCGTACATTGTGTGTCTCCGCCCCTCCAGGTGATCTCTTGTCCCGTACATTGTGTGTCTCCGCCCCTCCAGGTGATCTCTTGTCCCGTACATTGTGTGTCTCCGCCCCTCCAGGTGATCTCTTGTCCCGTACACTGTGTGTCTCCGCCCCTCCAGGTGATCTCTTGTCCCGTACATTGTGTGTCTCCGCCCCTCCAGGTGATCTCTTGTCCCGTACATTGTGTGTCTCCGCCCCTCCAGGTGATCTCTTGTCCCGTACATTGTGTGTCTCCGCCCCTCCAGGTGATCTCTTGTCCCGTACATAGTGTGTCTCCGCCCCTCCAGGTGATCTCTTGTCCCGTACATTGTGTGTCTCCGCCCCTCCAGGTGATCTCTTGTCCCGTACATTGTGTGTCTCCGCCCCTCCAGGTGATCTCTTGTCCCGTACATTGTGTGTCTCCGCCCCTCCAGGTGATCTCTTGTCCCGTACACTGTGTGTCTCCGCCCCTCCAGGTGATCTCTTGTCCCGTACATTGTGTGTCTCCGCCCCTCCAGGTGATCTCTTGTCCCGTACATTGTGTGTCTCCACCCCTCCAGGTGATCTCTTGTCCCGTACATTGTGTGTCTCCGCCCCTCCAGGTGATCTCTTGTCCCGTACATTGTTTGTCTCCGCCCCTCCAGGTGATCTCTTGTCCCGTACATTGTGTGTCTCCGCCCCTCCAGGTGATCTCTTGTCCCGTACATTTTGTGTCTCCGCCCCTCCAGGTGATCTCTTGTCCCGTACATTTTGTGTCTCCGCCCCTCTAGGTGATCTCTTGTCCCGTACATTGTGTGTCTCCGCCCCTCTAGGTGATCTCTTGTCCCGTACATTGTGTGTCTCCGCCCCTCCAGGTGATCTCTTGTCCCGTACATTGTGTGTCTCCGCCCCTCCAGGTGATCTCTTGTCCCGTACATTGTGTGTCTCCGCCCCTCCAGGTGATCTCTTGTCCCGTAAATTGTGTGTCTCCGCCCCTCTAGGTGATCTCTTGTCCCGTACATTGTGTGTCTCCGCCCCTCTAGGTGATCTCTTGTCCCGTACATTGTGTGTCTCCGCCCCTCTAGGTGATCTCTTGTCCCGTACATTGTGTGTCTCCGCCCCTCTAGGTGATCTCTTGTCCCGTACATTGTGTGTCTCCGCCCCTCTAGGTGATCTCTTGTCCCGTACATTGTGTGTCTCCGCCCCTCTAGGTGATCTCTTGTCCCATACATTGTGTGTCTCCGCCCCTCTAGGTGATCTCTTGTCCCGTACATTGTGTGTCTCCGCCCCTCTAGGTGATCTCTTGTCCCGTACATTGTGTGTCTCCGCCCTCTAGGTGATCTCTTGTCCCGTACATTGTGTGTCTCCGCCCCTCTAGGTGATCTCTTGTCCCATACATTGTGTGTCTCCGCCCCTCTAGGTGATCTCTTGTCCCATACATTGTGTGTCTCCGCCCTCTAGGTGATCTCTTGTCCCGTACATTGTGTGTCTCCGCCCCTCTAGGTGATCTCTTGTCCCGTACATTGTGTGTCTCCGCCCCTCCATGATGACGTCTCCACTAAAGTTTCTCTTCTCTTCTCCCCTGCAGATGGTAAACTTGCAGTACAGTGAAGTCCAGGACCGTGTCATGCTCACCAGCCGTCACATGGTGCGGGACGTCAGCTGCAAAAACTGCAACAGCAAGCTGGGCTGGATCTACGAATTTGCCACGGAGGACAGCCAGCGCTACAAAGAGGGGCGTGTCATCCTGGAGCGCGCTCTGGTGCGGGAGAGCGAAGGCTTCAAGGAACACGTCCCGTCCAACAATTCCTGAACTCCATCATTCTTTTATTTCCAGGTCAAACTCTCTACGACGTCTTTGCATACAATGTTACCTTCGTCTCCGAGTCGCATTGATAAGATGGAGGAACTGAGAAAGGCCTGCTCAATTATTTCACGTTTTAAGTTATCTGCCACCTCCAGCAAATCTTTCTATGAATGCCGACAGTTTGATTTCACCCCAATAACCCCCCGAGGGGGAGGGGGGCCCTCACCCCCTCTCTGCCAATCTGACAAATGCCTTATATTATCGATTGTTTGATTTGTAATCTTTTCCTGTCCCCCGTAGTCTTTGTGTCGATCGATATTCCTTTGTTCTCCTTTCAGCAGCCTCTTGTCATACGGATCAGCTTGTAATGCCGCGTTTTCAGGGTCCAGTGTTTTGCGGGAGCTTGCCCTGGTCAGCGCCTCATAAGGCAGCTGGGGGGGTTATCGGGTGATCCAGGCTCCTCCCACCAGCCCCCGCCCCTCGCCATCTCCCGGGTGTGCCGCAGTGCGGATTTCTATCACCAGAAAAATTCTATATATTGAAATGCAGTTTGTTTAATGGAAGTGATGTAGAATCTCTCAGTAGTCGTGTAATAAAATGATTCTCTCTGGTGTCGCCATTTCTAGATGTGCGTTTTTTTTCATGTGCGGGGACACCGTGTCCTGTAAGTGGCCAGAAACAGATCCCGGTCCGAACGACACCAACAGGCTCTGATTCTGGACACTCCGTAATTCAGAAACATTAGGGGTGCACCGAATGGAAATTTGAGTGCCTAAACTGAAAATGACATATTTTTAAAAAATATTCATATTTTTATATACAATTGTATTATATTTGAATTATTACATTTAATTGAGGATATTAATTAATATGAATTTATTGTTGGCCATTATTGGCACCTTTTAGTGCAAAAAAAGCTCAGGAAAAATGCAGTCTCTGACCGTCTCTTGTATCATGTCCTCAGTCTCTGACCATCTCTTGTATCATGTCCTCAGTCTCTGACCATCTCTTGTATCATGTCCTCAGTCTCTGACCATCTCTTGTATCATGTCCTCACTCTGACCGTCTCTTGTATCATGTCCTCAGTCTCTGACCCTCTCTTGTATCATGTCCTCACTCTGACTGTCTCTTGTATCATGTCCTCAGTCTCTGACCCTCTTTGTATCATGTCCTCAGTCTCTTGACCGTCTCTTGTATCATGTCCTCAGTCTGACTGTCTCTTGTATCATGTCCTCGATCTGACCGTCTCTTGTATCATGTCCTCAGTCTCTTGACCGTCTCTTGTATCATGTCCTCAGTCTGACTGTCTCTTGTATCATGTCCTCGGTCTGACCGTCTCTTTTATTATGTCCTTGATCTGACCGTCTCTTGTATTATGTCCTCAGTCTCTGACCGTCTCTTGTATCATGTCCTCAGTCTCTGACCGTCTCTTGTATCATGTCCTCAGTCTCTGACCGTCTCTTGTATCATGTCCTCAGTCTCTGACCATCTCTTGTATCATGTCCTCAGTCTCTGACCATCTCTTGTATCATGTCCTCACTCTGACCGTCTCTTGTATCATGTCCTCACTCTGTGACCGTCTCTTGTATCATGTCCTCAGTCTCTGACCATCTCTTGTATCATGTCCTCAGTCTCTTGACCGTCTCTTGTATCATGTCCTCAGTCTGACTGTCTCTTGTATCATGTCCTCGGTCTGACCGTCTCTTGTATCATGTCCTCAGTCTCTTGACCGTCTCTTGTATCATGTCCTCAGTCTCTTGACCGTCTCTTGTATCATGTCCTCGGTCTGACTGTATCTTGTATCATGTCCTCAGTCTCTTGACCGTCTCTTGTATCATGTCCTCAGTCTGACTGTCTCTTGTATTATGTCCTCGGTCTGACCGTCTCTTGTATCATGTCCTCAGTCTGACCGTCTCTTGTATCATGTCCTCAGTCTGACCGTCTCTTGTATCATGTCCTCACTCTGACCGTCTCTTGTATCATGTCTGCAGCCTTAGGCCTCATGTACACTGCTGTTGGTAAACGATTGTTCAGAGGCAGTTGGACGCTTTTTTTCAGCTGCCCCTGAACTCCTCCAATGTTCTCTTATGTGTACACAGGTTTGTTTAATGTCGTTTTTAGGCAGTTGCGTTTTGAGGCTTTTCTTTGAAGACAAAAAAAATAATTTTAGACGCCAAAGTTTCCGACGTTTCAGACACTAAACGTGGTAACTCGCGCGTCGTTTACAGGCTTTTTTTTTTTTTTTTAATATTAAAAAAAAAAAAAAAAAAAATTGTAATTTTTGCCTAACGCTTCTAAACGTAAACGTGGAAAAACGGACGTTTTAAACGCGGGTTACTATCTGTCAAGTTAAATCATTCAGGAGAGGTTGTAAAAATGTCCCGTGTACATGAAGCCTATCAGTGTCCGGATCACACAGAGCGCCGATCTCCCGCTGTCCCCTCAAAATAACTCAACACACAGCCATTAATGTCTAAACCACTGGCAACAAAAGTCAGTACACCCCTAAGTGAAAATGTCCAAATTGGGCCCAATTAGCCCTTTTCCCTCCCCGGTGTCATGTGACTCGTTAGTGTTACAAGGTCTCAGGTGTGAATGGGGAGCAGGTGTGTTAAATTAGGTGCCCCCTCAATATAACTCAACACACAGACATTAGGGTAAAGGTGATGGACTGGCCAAGCATGTCTCCAGACCTAAACCCTATTGATCATCTGTGGGACATCCTCAAACGGAAGGTGGAGGAGCGCAAGGTCTCTAACATCCACCAGCTCTGTGATGTCATCATGGAGGAGGGGAAGAGGACTCCAGTGACAACCTGTGAAGCTCTGGTGACCTCCATGTCCAAGAGGGTTAAGGCAGTGCTGGAAAATAATGGTGGCCACACAAAATATTGACACTTTGGGCCCAATTTGGAGATTTTCACTTAGGGGTGTACTGACTTTTGTTGCCAGCGGTTTAGACATTAATGGCTGTGTGTTGAGTTATTTTGAGGGGACAGCAAATTTACACTGTTATACAAGCTGTACACTCACTACTTTACATTGTAGACAAGTGTCATTTCTTCAGTGTTGTCACATGAAAAGAGAGAAGAAAAGATTTACACAAATGTCACTGAGGGGTGTACTTACTTTTGTCAGATACTGTATATATACTGTACACTCACCGGCCACTTTATTATTTCCCCCTTGCTAGTAGCGGGTCGGACCCCCTTTATTAGATCCCCCATAGAAATCCGGGGTACGGTACCCCAAACATCACGGGGTGCTTCATAAATCTCCCTATAAATCCTGTGCTGGACCGACACCAATTATTCCCATCACCATGACGATGATAAACGATTATTGATTGAATGGATTCTATGATGAAATATTGGAAATCAAACTATTTTGTTTTTTTACTTCTAAATACCCCCCTCCCCCCCAGTGATCATTACACCCCCCTCCCCCCAGTGATCATTACACCCCCCCTCCCCCCCAGTGATCATTACACCCCCCCCAGTGTTCATTACACCCCCCTCCCCCCAGTGATCATTACACCCCCCCTCCCCCCAGTGATCATTACACCCCCCCTCCCCCCCAGTGATCATTACACCCCCCCTCCCCCCAGTGATCATTACACCCCCCTCCCCCCCAGTGATCATTATACCCCCCCCCAGTGATCATTACACCCCTCCCCCCCAGTGATTATTACACCTCCCTCCCCCCCCAGTGATCATTACACCCCCCTCCCCCCCAGTGATCATTACACCCCCCCTCCCCTTCCCCCCCAGTGATCATTACACCCCCCCTCCCCCCAGTGATCATTACACCCCCCTCCCCCCAGTGATCATTACACCCCTCCCTCCCCCCAGTGATCATTACACCCCCCCTCCCCCCAGTGATCATTACACCCCCCCCTCCCCCCAGTGATCATTACACCCCCTCCCCTTCCCCCCCAGTGATCATTACACCCCCCCTCCCCCCAGTGATCATTACACCCCCCCAGTGATCATTACACCCCCCCCTCCCCCCAGTGATCATTACACCCCCCCTCCCCCCAGTGATCATTACACCCCCCTCCCCTTCCCCCCCAGTGATCATTACACCCCCCCCTCCCCCCAGTAATCATTACACCCCCCCTCCCCCCCAGTGATCATTACACCCCCCCTCCCCCCCAGTGATCATTACACCCCCCTCCCCTTCCCCCCCAGTGATCATTACACCCCCCCCCCCCAGTGATCATTACACCCCCCCTCCCCCCAGTGATCATTACACCCCCCTCCCCCCCAGTGATCATTACACCCCTCCCTCCCCCCCAGTGATCATTACACCCCCCCTCCCCCCCAGTGATCATTACACCCCTCCCTCCCCCCCAGTGATCATTACACCCCCCTCCCCCCCCCAGTGATCATTATACCCCCCCTCCCCCCAGTGATCATTACACCCCCCTCCCCCCAGTGATCATTACACCCCCCTCCTCCCCCCAGTGATCATTACACCCCCCTCCCCTTCCCCCCCAGTGATCATTACACCCCCCCTCCCCCCAGTGATCATTACACCCCTCCTCCCCCCAGTGATCATTACACCCCCCTCCCCTTCCCCCCCAGTGATCATTACACCCCCCTCCCCCCAGTGATCATTACACCCCCCCTCCCCCCAGTGATCATTACACCTCCCCTCCCCCCCAGTGATCATTACACCCCCCTCCCCTTCCCCCCCAGTGATCATTACACCCCCCCTCCCCCCAGTGATCATTACACCCCCCCTCCCCCCAGTGATCATTACACCCCCCCTCCCCCCCAGTGATCATTACACCCCTCCCTCCCCCCCAGTGATCATTATACCCCCCCTCCCCCCAGTGATCATTACACCCCCCTCCCCTTCCCCCCCAGTGATCATTACACCCCCCCTCCCCCCAGTGATCATTACCCCACCCAGTGATCATTACACCCCCCCTCCCCCCAGTGATCATTACACCCCCCTCTCCTTCCCCCCCAGTGATCATTACAACCCCCCTCCCCCCAGTGATCATTACACCCCTCCTCCCCCCAGTGATCATTACACCCCCCCTCCCCCCAGTGATCATTACACCCCCCTCCCCCCAGTGATCATTACACCCCCCTCCCCCCAGTGATCATTACACCCCTCCTCCCCCCCCCAGTGATCATTACACCCCTCCTCCCCCCAGTGATCATTACACCCCCCCTCCCCCCAGTGATCATTACACCCCCCCTCCCCCCAGTGATCATTACACCCCTCCCTCCCCCCCAGTGATCATTACACCCCTCCTCCCCCCCCCAGTGATCATTACACCCCTCCCTCCCCCCCAGTGATCATTACACCCCTCCTCCCCCCCCCCAGTGATCATTACACCCCCCCCCCCCCCCCCAGTGATCATTACACCCCCCCTCCCCCCCAGTGATCATTACACCCCTCCCTCCCCCCCAGTGATCATTACACCCCCCTCCCCCCCCAGTGATCATTACACCCTCCTCCCCCCAGTGATCATTACACCCCCCCTCCCCCCCAGTGATCATTACACCCCCCTCCCCCCAGTGATCATTACACCCCTCCCTCCCCCCCAGTGATTATTACACCCCTCCTCCCCCCAGTGATCATTACACCCCTCCCTCCCCCCCAGTGATTATTACACCCCTCCTCCCCCCAGTGATCATTACACCCCTCCTCCCCCCCCAGTGATTATTACACCCCTCCTCCCCCCAGTGATCATTACACCCCTCCTCCCCCCAGTGATCATTACACCCCTCCCCCCCAGTGATCATTACACCCCCCTCCCCCCCAGTGATTATACAGACAGATGTAGCTTTCTTATGGGGGGTGTAATAAAGTGACATTTATTATATGGAGGGGTGATTGATTGTCAATAGAACTATCAGAGGTGTGTATGGTGAGGAATGGTCGGGTAATGGATATATACTATATACCAGAAATAGGTGACCCCCCCTCCCCTCCCAATCACTGATATATGATAGTAATTGTACCCCCCCCCCCAGCAATATAAATCATAGAAATAATGGGGTACAGGGCGCTATAATATCCAATCCTCCAATCCAAAATTGATCAATAAATTAAATAACTCATCATCGTTCAATAATAATATATATATCAGTGGGGGAGGGGGTGTAAATATGTTATGGAGTGATCTATATATATATATATATAAAATATAAATGATTGGGGTGATATATATATTATTATTGGAGTGATCTATATGTATATATATATATATATATATATCACCCCAATCATTTATATTTTATATATATATACATATAGATCACTCCAATAATATAAATGATTGGTATATATATATATTATTATTATTGGAGTGATCTATATATATATATAAAATATAAATGATTGGGGTGATATATATATTATTATTGGAGTGATCTATATATATATATATAATATAAATGATTGGGGTGATATATAGATTATTATTGGAGTGATCATATGACGTCCTGGGCTTTGTAGTTACAGACATCATTCAGATATTGCCGGTTTCAGCCGGCGAATCTCTACACCATAGGAACGATCATAGCGGCCGTTCCGCCGCTTGATCGTTCCTATGGGAGGCGAGAGGGGACGTCCCCCCCTCCAGCCGCCCTCCGGTGCTTGCTCCAACTCACCGTTACGATCGGTGAGACGGAGAGTGGATCCGCCGGCGCCGGATGTAGATCATAGAGATTTAGGTGGTCCCCGGAGTCTCTATGATCGTCGGAGGCCGGGCGCGATGTTATGACGTCACACCCGGCCTCTCCATTAAAAAAAACAAAGCGGCGATCGTTTTATTTTTTTTTTTATTTCAGGCTTCCCAGCCTAGTGGTGAGATGTGGGGTCTTATTGACCTCTCATATCTCACTATTAAGAGCACCTGTCATGACATATTGCATGTTTACATTCCTTGTAATAGGAATAAAAGTGATCAATTTTTTTTTTTTTCAAAAAAGTGTCAAAATAAAAAAAATAAAATATAATACAATAAAAAAAAAAAAAAAATGTTTTAAAGCGCCGCTGTCCCCGTGTGCTCGCACGCAGAAGCGAACGCATACGTAAGTTCCGCCCACATATGAAAACGTTGTTCAAACCACACATGTGAGGTATCGCCGCGAACGTTGGAGCGAGAGCAATCATTTTGGCCCTAGACCTCCTCTGTAACTCAAAACATGTAACCAGTAAAAAAATTTCAAGCGTCGCCTATGGGGATTTCTAAGTACCGAACATTGGCGCCATTCCACGAGCGTGTGCAATTTTGAAGCGTGACATGTTAGGTATCTATTTACTGGGCGTAACTTCATCTTTCACAAAATGCAAAAACATTGGGCTAACTTTACTGTTTAAAAAACAAAACAAAACAGTAAACAGTTTTTTTCCCCAAAAAAACGCGTTCAAAAAATTCCTGCGCAAATACTGTGTGAGATAAAAAGTTGCAACAACCGCCATTGTATTCTCCGGGGTCTTTGCTAAAAAAACATATATAATGTTTGGGGGTTCTATGTCATTTTTTAGCAAAAAAATGATGATTTTTACATGTAGGAGCGAGGTGTCAGAATTGTCCCGGTATTGAAGTGGATATACACATCAGGAGTCCGCTGCTGCCTGATGTCATCACTGGACTCCTCCCCCTACTGCCTTATATGGACTTGTTTACTCCTTATATGCAAATGAGGCAGCTGGCTGGGGCTGTGTCGCCATGACAATAACTGCCATGACTGCACTGGACCTCCTATGGGAAGGATTGACGTTTCTATGGTAATATCTCCATCCCATAATAATATCATCCATTCCTTCCTGTCTAAAGACTTCATTCACAAGGCTGGAAGAGTCGGATATTGTGATCCCCCAATAAATTATTGGGGTGATATATATATATATATATATATATATATTATTGGGGTGATCTATATATATATTATTATTGGGGTGATATTGATGAGATATTAGTTATGAATGTCCAATCATTGTGATTTGGGGGAGATAACTGATCAGTATGACTCCTCCCCCTCCCCTCCCCCATTAATAAAAAGCTTTTTTTTGCTGCAGTGGACAAGAAATCCAAATAAAATAAAGAAATGTTCTCTTTGTGGGGTGCAGAGGTGACATTTGGGGGAAGGAAGGAATGGATGATATTATTATGGGATGGAAATATTACCATAGAAACGTCACATACACAATCAGACTGTGATAGAGATCGGAGGGAGAAGGAAGGAGTTTTGCTGATTATTTGATAATATAATAATGGGGATGATTTGGATAAAGAATATTTATCAGATACGGAATCTTCTGAACACCAACAAAGAAGGAAATGTATTTGTTATACTGGGAGTCTGGATCTTCCAACACCTGAAATTCCCACCGAGCTTCGCTATTGGTTAGTGATATTTATATATATATATATATAATGTGTGTGGGGGGAGGAGGTGACATGCGTTGTAATATATATATAAAATATACACACATACATATATGTGTGGGGGGAGGGGGTGACATACATTGTGATATATATAATATACACACACATACATATATCACAATGCATGTCACCCCCTCCCCCACACACATATATATAATATACACACACACTAGGGCTGTATAACGATTATATTCATAATCGATTAGTTGGCTGATTATTGTTTAGATTAATCGATTAATGACCTTAAAAAGGAGTGATATATAATTTAGTTAATATGTAAAGTCTTATAAAAAAGGTCATTTATTCTGAAATCTCTCTATATAATGATAAATATAAAGAGGAGATCTCCGGGATACAAATGGAAGGAGACAACAGGAAGTGAGAGAAATCCTCCCAAAGTGACATCATCCCTGGGTGTCACCAGAACTAGTGTCCCCATTGGAGGATTTCCCCTCTAATTCCTGTTCTGGTGACAACCCAAAATCTGGAATGTTTCTTTCACTTTTTTTGGTAAATAGAGAGAATGAAGCTCCCTAAAGGGGGCGCAGACAGCAATAAAAACCTGACAGGGGTTCTAATCCCTCTCCACGCCATCCAATACTAACAATAAAAACATTTTCCTTTATTTACAATATAACATATGGGGGAGAGATAAAAAAAATGATTTGGCAGTGAAAGTGGCAGTTAAAATGTGAGTGTGTGTAGGGGGAGGGGAGGGGGAGGGGTTACTTGGTTTGACAGTTAAAGGGTTGAAACAAATGAACAATATAGTTTGGTAGTGAAAGGGTTAAAAACTGAAAGAATTTGGCAGTTGAAGAGAATGAATCTCCCTAAAGGGGGCGCAGACAGCAATAAAAACCTGACAGGGGCTCTAATCCCTCTCCACTCCATCCAACACTAACAATAAACAAGTTTTCCTTTAGTGATAATTTTACATTTGGGCAAGAAATGTAAAAAACACATTTTGGTTTTGTCAGTAAAAGGGTTAATAATGGGGGGAGGGGAGGGTATAAAAAAAGAAAAGAAGTTGGTTTGGCGCTGAAAGGGTTAAAAAAAACGTACAAAAATCTGTGTTTTGAAAAAAAATGGTTCATAGAAAGGGTTAAAAATAAAAAAAATTATGATTTTGTAGTGCAAGGGTTAAAAACAAAAGGGGGAGGGGAATTGGTTTCATAAATGAAAGGGGAAACATTTGATTTGGCAGTGAAAGGGTTAAAAATGTAGAAATAATTGGTGTGTAATAATGATAAAATAAAAGAAAAGATTTGATGGAGGATTTCTAAGGCTCCATTCACAATGTTATAAGAATAGAGATCTTTATTTCAGCCATGGGACTGTAAGGGTTAAATCTCATTCACAATAACATGTTCTTCCAGGAGCCGTATATCCCTATTAGATCCGTATACTGATCCTACAGGCTGAATTCACAAAGCTCACAAATAAGGACGTGGCTCCTTTAAGAAAAATCGTCAGTTATTTTTCAAAAAAAAAAAGAAAAAGGTCACCTGACTGCACTCTGCGATCTGATTGGTCCCTTGATTCTCTGACTATGATGTCATAGGCTGAGTCTCTATATAGAAAGATGCAGGTCAGTGAGCTCTCAGAAGCTCAGAGATCACTGACCAGTGAACACGTGCTTCTTATCTCTCCTGAGATATTTCTTGCGATTTTATTGGATTTGATTTAGTTCAATTCAATTTCATTGCGATTTCTATTGTCATACATTTAAAGCGAGTTTCTTTATTCCTAATAATGAACCGATTTAAATGTAATCGGCTTCTTTCTCTGAAAAACACCAAAGAGAAAGCCAGCAAAGGAGGGGCAATGGTAGGAGGTATCAGTGACCAGCCTGCAGATACCCCAACCAAAAAGCCCCCCAAAATGAAGAGGATTGTGCGCGGCTGTTTCAGAGCCGTTGTTGGATGTTTCGGTTCCGGCTGTAAAGTCAATGGACATCATCGATATACAGACACCGAAATTGGTAAGTATTATGGATAGTGATAGATACAAAAAGTACTCTGGATAAGTCACCTACACTCATCGATCAAATTATTGATTATTTGTTTTCATAGAATTATAGAACAGAAGGGATATTAAAGTGATTGATAAGCCACAATCTGATCTTTATATCATCTCCTCTGTCAGATAAAGCTCGGTGGGAATTTCAGGTGCTGGAAGATCCAGACTCCCAGTATAACAAATACATTTCCTTCTTTGTTGGTGTTCAGAAGATTCCGTATCTGATAAATATTCTTTATCCAAATCATCCCCATTATTATATTATCAAATAATCAGCAAAACTCCTTCCTTCTCCCTCCGATCTCTATCACAGTCTGATTGTGTATGTGACGTTTCTATGGTAATATTTCCATCCCATAATAATATCATCCATTCCTTCCTTCCCCCAAATGTCACCTCTGCACCCCACAAAGAGAACATTTCTTTATTTTATTTGGATTTCTTGTCCACTGCAGCAAAAAAAAGCTTTTTATTAATGGGGGAGGGGAGGGGGAGGAGTCATACTGATCAGTTATCTCCCCCAAATCACAATGATTGGACATTCATAACTAATATCTCATCAATATCACCCCAATAATATATATATATATCACCCCAATAATATATATATATATATATATCACCCCAATAATAATATATATATATATATATCACCCCAATAATAATATATATATATATATATATATATATATATATATATATATATTATATATATATATATATATATATATATATCACCCCAATAATTTATATATATATATATATATATATATATATATATATATATATATATATATATATATATATAGATCACTCCAATAATCATAATAATATATATATATCACCCCAATAATTTATTGAGGGATCACAATACCGACTTTTCCAGCCTTGTGAATGAAGTCTTTAGACAGGAAGGAATGGATGATATTATTATGGGATGGAGATATTACCATAGAAACGTCACATACACAATCCTTCCCATAGGAGGTC
>NC_133324.1:5332693-5417693 GCF_042186555.1 Aquarana catesbeiana | reverse complement strand
TCGGATGGCAGCAGTGCCAATACTCTGCAATGCCCTTACAATACTCTTCCATACCCTGCCAATACTCTGCCATACCCTGCCAATACTCTGCCATACCCTGCCAATACTCTGCCATACCCTGCCAATACTCTGCCATACCCTGCCAATACTCTGCCAATATACCCGCCAATACCCTGCAATACTCTACCATACCCTGCTAATATATTACAGTGGGGGAAATTGTGGATATTACAGTGGGGGAGATTTTTTTTTGTTGATCCGAACCGTGACTCCTGATCCGAGGAACGATCCGAACCGTCAGTTTTTTGATCCGTTGCACCCCTAAAAATATCCATGAGGGTCACCACTATACAGAGAAGCACAAAACATGAACATAAAACTCACCATGTATATAGAATGTAATCAAGCTAATGCACACTAGTAAAGGGTCCAAAACTGATGTAAGAAGAGGTACCCAGGCCCCCTACAGTGTCCCATCTGATAACAAATAGAGATCATGCACCCATCACCAAGACCAACATACACATAAGAAGGGCTTGAAGATCAAACCTACCAAGCGTATCCTCAAAACTCACCGTATCTGTCAGAACAAAGACATAGCGGCCACCAGGCCAGACGGGACTGGTGGCCCCAGCCACAGAGCCGGCCATGGAGCAGGAGGTGGCTGCTATGTCTTTGTTCTGACAGATACGGTGAGTTTTGAGGATACGCATGGTAGGTTTGATCTTCAAGCCCTTCTTATGTGTATGTTGGTCATGCTGATGGGTGTATGATCTCTATTTGTTATCAGATGGGACACTGTAGGTGTCCTGGGGGATGCTATTTATTAAATATGTCCGCATTCATCATCATGGGTGTTTAATAATAAGAAACAGAAGCACTGCAGATTACTCCACCGCACCCGAAAGTGAAGAATCAGACCCCTTTTTCATTTTAGTGGGTCAGCATAACTGCCAGGCAACCAAAATTTTTATATGAAGGCCATTAGTCATCCCTGTGTCCCTGTCATGTTGGGATTATTTATTGTCCCTTGCACTGGAATTTGGAACTATTCTCTCCATAATTTTATGATATATATATCTATATATAGATATATCTATATATAGATATATCTATATATCTATATATAGATATATATATATTGTAGGTGAAGGTGCTAATTCTGATTCTTTTTTATTGCAGATGTACGCGGTATTTACTGCAGACACAGCTCACAAGGCAGGACTACCCCAGTGAGCGAGACAGAATATGAAAGCTACATTGAGACTCCCCCAGCATGTGACATTCACACGGAGTCCCCACCAGCATGTGACGTTCACACGGAGACACCACCAGCATGTGACGTTCACACGGAGCCTCCACCAGCATGTGACGTTCACACGGAGCCTCCACCAGCATGTGACGTTCACACGGAGCCTCCACCAGCAAGTGACGTTCACACGGAGCCTCCACCAGCATGTGACGTTCACACGGGGACTCCACCAGCATGTGACGTTCACACGGGGACTCCACCAGCATGTGACGTTCACACGGAGACTCCACCAGCATGTGACGTTCACACGGAGACTCCACCAGCATGTGATGTTCACACGGAGACTCCACCAGCATGTGATGTTCACACGGAGACTCCACCAGCATGTGACGTTCACAAGGATACTCCACCAGCATGTGACGTTCACAAGGATACTCCACCAGCATGTGACATTCATGTTGAGACTACACCACAATGTGAGGTTGATGTTGAGAACCCACCAAAATACCAGGGCAGCCATTTGAATATCTCCTCCCATGAAGATGAGGGCAAGCCTAAAGAAAAGGATAGGCAGATCCTGGTGGTAGGGGACTCTGTTATTAGAGGGACAGAAAGGGCAATCTGTCAGAATGACCGCGATCAACGAACAGTATATTGTTTCCCAGTCGCACGAGTTCGGGACATTGCAGATCGAATGGACGGCTTGTTGGATGGGGCTGGGGAGGATCCAGTTGTCATGGTACATATTGGAACCAATGACAACATTAGAAGAAAATGGAGCACCCTACAAAATGATTTCAGGGACTTAGGGGCTATATTGAAGAAAAGGACCTCCAAGGCAGCATTTTCAGAAATACTGCCTGTACCTCGAGCCACACCAAGGAGGCAACAGGAGCTTAGAGAGCTTAGCAAGTGGCTGAAGAACTGGTGCAGGAAGGAGGGGTTTGGCTTCATGGAGACCTGGACTGACTTTTCAATGTGTCACTTGCTCTACAGCAGGGATGGACTGCACTTAAATGAGCAGGGTGCAGCTCTGTTGGGAAAGAAAATAACCAAGAGGGTGGAAAAAATGTTAAATCCACCACCAGCATGTGACATTCACACGGAGACGCCACCAGCATGTGACGTTCACACGAAGACACCATCAGCATGTGACGTTCACACGAAGACTTCACCAGCATGGGATGTTCACATGGAGATTCCACTAGCATGTGATGTTCACACGGAGACGCCACCAGCATGCAACGTTCACACGGAGACTCCACCAGCATGTGACGTTCACACGGAGCCTCCACCAGCATGTGACATTCACACGGAGCCTCCACCAGCATGTGACGCTCACACGGAGCCTCCACCAGCATGTGACGTTCACACGGGGACTCCACCAGCATGTGACGTTCACACGGGGACTCCACCAGCATGTGACGTTCACACGGAGACTCCACCAGCATGTGACGTTCACACGGAGACTCCACCATCATGTGATGTTCACACGGAGACTCCACCAGCATGTGACGTTCACACGGAGACTCCACCAGCATGTGACGTTCACAAGGATACTCCACCAGCATGTGACGTTCACAAGGATACTCCACCAGCATGTGACATTCATGTTGAGACTACAGCACAATGTGAGGTTCATGTTGAGAACCCACCAAAATACCAGGGCAGCCATTTGAATATCTCCTCCCATGAAGATGAGGGCAAGCCTAAAGAAAAGGATAGGCAGATCCTGGTGGTAGGGGACTCTGTTATTAGAGGGACAGAGAGGGCAATCTGTCAGAATGACCGTGATCAACGAACAGTATATTGTTTCCCAGTCGCACGAGTTCGGGACATTGCAGATCGGATGGACGGCTTGTTGGATGGGGCTGGGGAGGATCCAGTTGTCATGGTACATATTGGAACCAATGACAACATTAGAAGAAAATGGAGCACCCTACAAAATGATTTCAGGGACTTAGGGGCTATATTGAAAAAAAGGACCTCCAAGGCAGCATTTTCAGAAATACTGCCTGTACCTCGAGCCACACCAAGGAGGCAACAGGAGCTTAGAGAGCTTAGCAAGTGGCTGAAGAACTGGTGCAGGAAGGAGGGGTTTGGCTTCATGGAGACCTGGACTGACTTTTCAATGTGTCACTTGCTCTACAGCAGGGATGGACTGCACTTAAATGAGCAGGGTGCAGCTCTGTTGGGAAAGAAAATAACCAAGAGGGTGGAAAAAATGTTAAATCCACCACCAGCATGTGACGTTCACACGGAGACGCCACCAGCATGTGACGTTCACACGAAGACACCATCAGCATGTGACGTTCACACGAAGACTTCACCAGCATGGGATGTTCACATGGAGATTCCACTAGCATGTGACGTTCACACGGAGATGCCACCAGCATGCGACGTTCACATGGAGACACCACCAGCTTGTGACGTTCACACGGAGACACCACCAGCTTGTGACGTTCACACAGAGCCTCCACCAGCATGTGTAGTTCACACGGAGACTCCACCAGCATGTGACGTTCACACAGATACTCCAACAGCATGTGACATTCACACGGATACTCCACCAGCATGTGACATTCACATTGAGACACCACCTGAATGTCACATTCATGTTGAGACTACAGCACAATGTGAGGTTCATGTTGAGAACCCACCAAAATACCAGGGCAGCCATTTGAATATCTCCTCCCATGAAGATGAGGGCAAGCCTAAAGAAAAGGATAGGCAGATCCTGGTGGTAGGGGACTCTGTTATTAGAGGGACAGAAAGGGCAATCTGTCAGAATGACCGCGATCAACGAACAGTATATTGTTTCCCAGTCGCACGAGTTCGGGACATTGCAGATCGGATGGACGGATTGTTGGATGGGGCTGGGGAGGATCCAGTTGTCATGATACATATTGGAACCAATGACAACATTAGAAGAAAATGGAGCACCCTACAAAATGATTTCAGGGACTTAGGGGCTATATTGAAGAAAAGGACCTCCAAGGCAGCATTTTCAGAAATACTGCCTGTACCTCGAGCCACACCAAGGAGGCAACAGGAGCTTAGGGAGCTTAGCAAGTGGCTGAAGAACTGGTGCAGGAAGGAGGGGTTTGGCTTCATGGAGACCTGGACTGACTTTTCAATGTGTCACTTGCTCTACAGCAGGGATGGACTGCACTTAAATGAGCAGGGTGCAGCTCTGTTGGGAAAGAAATTAACCAAAAGGGTGGAAAAAATGTTAAATCAACCACGTGTCATTCACATCGAGACTCCTCCAGCATGCAACGATTCTGTTGACTCGGGCAGAATGTAACTTTCCCACTAAGACACCGGCAGATTGCGGCGTTACCACTCAGACTCTGGCAGAATGTGTCGTTCATCAGCAGCTTCTGAATCACAGACTCAACTAAAAGTCTAAGGAACCCTCCCAGGGACCAGGTACGGCTTTACCAACACAGGTCCCTACACTGGTGGCGGCTGCCACTCCAGTATCCAGAGGGCCTTCCCATCAGCCCTCTATTTCCCTTTTTGGAGCTTCTGAATCACCAACTATGAATGCAAATGGACAAACAAGATGATTGACTGTTCCTAGAAGAAGACTCAACAAAAATTCTAAGGAACCCTCCTGAGGGACCAGGTATGGCTGTACCAACACAGGTCCCTACACTGGTGGCTGCCACTTCAGTAACCAGAGGGTTTTCCCATCAGCCCTCCATTTTCGTTTTTGGAACTTCTGAATCACCAACTATCAATGCAGCTGGACAAACAAGACAATTAGCTGTTCCTAGAAGAAGACTCAACAAAAAGTCTGAGGAAGCCTCCCTGGGACCAGGTACGGCTGTACCAACACAGGTCCCCACACTGGTGCGAGCTGCCACTCCAGTAACCGGAGGGTCTTCCCATCAGCCATCCATTTACCTTTCTGCAGAAGCTTTAAGGTTCGACAATACGTCGCCAAAACATAATCACCTGAAGAACAAGGGGGAGTATGGAAGAGGGAGAGAGGGAGGAAAAGGGGGGGAAAGGTTGGAGAAAGAAGGGGGTGAGGGTTGGGGGGAACCCCCACACCCCTTCCTTACCCCTAACCTCCCCCCCTCCTTTCCTCCCTCTCTCCCTCTTCCATACTCCTCCTCGGGCGTGTGTTGGACCGGCTAAGGGGAGGTTGGAGGCCGGTATTCATTGGGTGTGTTTTGGAGTGTTATATACATAGATTGCAGTTTAGGATAAGTTTGGATTTCTTCTGGAGGCACTTTGAGTGGACATAATTGATGAACTCCGTTCAGCGGGGGCGGGCCTTGGAGAACAGAGGCCGCATACAGGCAGCACAGAGGCTTAGGGGTTAGCCTTGCAGCACTGGGGTCCATGGTTCAAATCCTGACCAGGACACTATCTGCATGGAGTTTGCATGTTCTCCCTGTGCTTGCGTGGGTTTCCTCCGGGTACTCCGGTTTCCTCCCACACTACAAAGACATGCTACCTTGCGTTGGTGGTGCAGTGGTGAGCATAGCTGCCTTTCAAGCAGCTGACCCGGGTTCGATTCCCGGCCAACGCCTTCTCCAATACTTGGAGTCCTCAGAGAGAAAAGCGCTATACAAGGGTGGAATGAAGAATGAAGCGAATGTGTGGAATGTTTGGAGAAGAAAATGTTCCCCCAGAATCTACAGAAGGTGAACCCAGCAACTGATAGAAGACGCTTAGGCTGCGATCACACCTAGGCCTTCCGGATCGCGGGCGGAATTACTGCGATTCCAGATTGTGATCCAGTTATTTTCAATGGCACCCCAATCATGGGACAATATTGTCACCTGACAAATCACACAAAAATAATTGCGGGACGCCTATTTCCCATAGGCCGTCAGGCAACAATCGCGGCAAAATCACGCCTCGATTGGGATGATATTGAAAGTAAAGGGATCGCAAGCGTGTGCTGCGTTTTGCACCGATTCGGGAATCCAGAACACCTAGGTGTGACCAAATCCTCGCCGTGTCCATCATACGACAAGAACTTCCTGCACAAACGTCCCCTCAACATGAATAATACACCCATACTCCCCCAACATGAATATTACAACCATACCCCCCCAACATGAATATTACACCCATACTCCCCCCAGCAGGAATATTACACTCATAGTCCCCCATCAGGAATATTACAGCGACAAGCCCCAACATGAATATTACACCCATACCCACCCAACATGAATATTACACCGACACCCTCCCAGCAGGAATATTACACACATACCCCCCCAGCAGGAATATTACACCCATAACCCCCCCAACATGAATATTACACCCATACCCACCCAACATGAATATTACACCGACACCCTCCCAGCAGGATTACACACATACCCCCCCCCCCCCAGCAGGAATATTACACCCATAACCCCCCAACATGAATATTACACCCATACCCCCCAGCAAGAATATTACACTGACACCCCCCATCCTGACACTGACGTCCCCCCAGGAATATTACACCGACACCCCTCATCCTGACACTGACGTCCCCCCAGGAATATTACACCGACACCCCCCATCCTGACACTGACATCCCCCCAGGAGGAATATTACACCGACACCCCCCATCCTGACACTGACATCCCCCCAGGAATATTACACTGACACCCCCCATCCTGACACTGACATCCCCCCAGGAATATTACACCGACACCCCCCATCCTGACACTGACATCCCCCCAGGAATATTACACCGACACCCCCCATCCTGACACTGACATCCCCCCAGCAGGAATAAGAAAATAAGGATGATCCTCAGCTCCATCTAGTGGTCATAATGCAGTACATGTATGACAGGAAGCTACACAGACCAATAGGGTGGTTAGAGGGTTGGAAAGGGGAGGCCACGACGTGTCCATGCCCAGTAGGTGCCAAAATATTTCCTCTGCTCGGGGGTCTACACTTAAGGCAAGGTGATTTCCATTCTAGCAGCAGCTTTGATAGAAAATAAAGTGTGTGGCTGTGGTGAAGCAGGGGCTGTTATCTGCTAGTACTTACCCTTGGAGGATCTTCGGCAGGCTTTGGCACACAGCGCTCTTTGTTGCTCCACTTCATCTTTCTCTTGATATTCACTTAACAAGGAGCTGAGGTATTCTTCCTGTGACAAGAAGAAGGGAAGACGTAAGAGTCCCTATCCTGGACAAGAAGAGCTCAGCAATCAAGGCTTCATAGCAGGACTCCAGGCAGACCTTAAAGTGGACCTCTCAGCAACTTTACAAGTCTGCATGAAGAAATAGAATATACCGTATTCTTCTATCCCTTCTACAAGTGCAAAAATGTCACTTTTCATCCTGCCGGAAATATACAGAGCTCAGAACTTTCTGCTCTCGTTGTCTCTGGACTATTTTCAGTCCCAGTTCTCTATGTGGACTACAAAACATCACCTCACTATGTTATAGACAGGGGGGGAGTATTCTGTAGTCCAAACACACTTTCTGTCCTACGGTGACAACGTCTCCATAGATTCAGTACAGTGAGTGTTGTCACCCTAGGACAGGAAGTTACTGGAAGGATCAAAGACAAAAAGAAAAGAAAACGAATGCAGCCACCATATCTAAGGACTGCTCAGTTGAAGTATAGTACATTTTTGTATTTCGGATTCCCCACAAATCACTTGCCCCATCCGTGTACCCCCACAAATCACTTGCCCCATCAGAGTGCCCCAATAGATCAGTTACCCCATCAGAATGTCCTCTTAGATTAGCTGCACCCATTAGAGTACATCAGCCTGTGCAGGAGGCGGAGCCAGGGACTTTATGTGGGAGGAGACTCATCTAATCTCTCGGTGTAGGAGAATTCAGACTGAGGAGTGGGTGGAGCAGAATAGTTAGGGGCGGAGCAAAGGAGTATGACGTAATGTTGTAGGGGAGGTGCTAGGAGAGGGAGCCTGTCACCTGTGCCCTGCCCCCGAGCATAATGTCTGGGTCATGTGACCTTCCCCCCCACCCCCTGTCTTGGCCCCCTGCTTCCAGTCATATGCTCTATTGATCTACTGACCACCCCCCTCCCCCATAGATCTCCTGCTCTGTATGGACAATCACTCATGCCCAATACTTGGGGAAAAGGAAAAATTGGAACAGGGAACAAAGGAATATAAATGGAAATATGGCGGAACACGGCGTGCCGCGGTGACAACTTTCCACCATATCAGTCTCCGGTCACATCTGCGCGTTCCGTTAATGCGCACAGAAATGCACGTTTCCACGCAATCCCGGAACACGCAAAAATATCTGCCTCAAGCTTGTAGCATTGGTGTCAGCGGACGCACTATTAACCCCCAGCATTAGTGTCAGCGGACGCACTATTAACTCCCAGCATTGGTGTCAGCGGACGCACTATTAACCCTCAGCATTGGTGTCAGCGGACGCACTATTAACCCTCAGCAGTGGTGTCAGCGGACGCACTATTAACCCCAGCATTGCTGTCAGCGGACGCACTATTAACCCTCAGCATTGGTGTCAGCGGACGCTCTATTAACCCTCAGCAGTGGTGTCAGCGGACGCTCTATTAACCCCCAGCATTGGTGTCAGCGGACGCTCTATTAACCCTCAGCAGTGGTGTCAGCGGACGCACTATTAACCCTCAGCATTGGTGTCAGCGGACGCACTATTAACCCTCAGCATTGGTGTCAGCGGACGCTCTATTAACCCTCAGCAGTGGTGTCAGCGGACGCTCTATTAACCCCCAGCATTGGTGTCAGCGGACGCTCTATTAACCCCCAGCATTGGTGTCAGCGGACGCTCTATTAACCCTCAGCAGTGGTGTCAGCGGACGCTCTATTAACCCCCAACATTGGTGTCAGCGGACGCACTATTAACCCCCCACATTGGTGTCAGCAGACGCACTATTAACCCCGGCATTGCTGTCAGCGGACGCACTATTAACCCCAACATTGGTGTCAGCGGACGCACTATTATCACCCCCCTCCCAGAGATTCAGCGATGTCCCCTGGTATCCCCTCCCCCCAGAGATTCAGTGATGTCCCCTGGTATCCCCCCCCCAGAGATTCAGTGATGTCCCCTGGTATCCCCCCCCCAGAGATTCAGTGATGTCCCCTGGTATCCCCCTCCCCAGAGATTCAGTGATGTCCCCTGGTATCCCCCCCCCCAGAGATTCAGTGATGTCCCCTGGTATCCCCCCCCCCCCAGAGATTCAGTGATGTCCCCTGGTATCCCCCCCCAGAGATTCAGCGATGTCCCCTGGTATCCCCCCCCCCAGAGATTCAGTGATGTCCCCTGGTATCCCCCCCCCAGAGATTCAGTGATGTCCCCTGGTATCCCCCCCCCCCCAGAGATTCAGTGATGTCCCCTGGTATCCCCCCCCCCAGAGATTCAGTGATGTCCCCTGGTATTCCCCCCCCCCCAGAGATTCAGTGATGTCCCCTGGTATCCCCCCCCAGAGATTCAGCGATGTCCCCTGGTATCCCCCCCATCTATACTTGTCAGGCTCCATGATGAATCAGACAGTCTCAGGTGACGCTGACCAAAAAAGTACACAATGGATTCCATCTGCTTCTGGTGATCACAAATCTGCAGAATCAGAGAGCTGAACCTCCAGGAGAGGAAGTCCTTCACCTTCTGGGGGGCGGAGACACTGCAT
Source organism: Aquarana catesbeiana (assembly GCF_042186555.1). Taxonomy (NCBI): domain Eukaryota; kingdom Metazoa; phylum Chordata; class Amphibia; order Anura; family Ranidae; genus Aquarana; species Aquarana catesbeiana. The sequence continues at coordinate 5,407,825 of NC_133324.1, read as the reverse complement.
GAAAGGGGCGGAAATACAAAACCACATCAGGAAGGAAATCAATATTATTCCCTATATATCATTATTATTCACAATAAATATACATTTTATATGGATGTGAAACCATTTCCAGGTGTGTCAATGTCCCAGAGACACACCCCCAGAGACACACCCCCAGAGACACCCCCCGAGACACCCCCCCGAGACACACCCCCAGAGACACACCTCCGAGACACACCCCCAGAGACACACCCCAGAGACACCCCCCCAGAGACACACCCTCAGAGACACACCCCCAGGGATACATCCCAGAGACACACCCCCGACACACACCTCCGAGACACACCCCCAGAGAGACACACCCCCAGAGACACACCCCCAGAGACACACCCCGAGACACACCCCAGAGACACCCCCCAGAGACACCCCCCCGAGACACACCCCCAGAGACACCCCCCGAGACACACCCCCAGAGACACACCTCCGAGACACCTCCCCAGAGACACCCCCCCAGAGACACCCCCCCGAGACACTCCCCCAGAGACACACCCCCCAGAGACACCCCCCCGAGACACACCCCCAGAGACACACCTCCGAGACACCCCCCCAGAGACACCCCCCCGAGACAGTCCCCCAGAGACACCCCCCCGAGACACACCCCCAGAGACACACCTCCGAGACACCCCCCCAGAGACACCCCCCCAGAGACACCCCCCGAGACACTCCCCAGAGACACACCCCCAGGGACACCCCCCAGAGACACACCGCCAAAGACATACCCCTGAGACACCCCCCCGAGACACTCCCCCAGAGACACCCCCCCGAGACACCCCCCCAGAGACACACCTCCGAGACACACCGCCAAAGACATACCCCTGAGACACCCCCCAGAGACACACCCCCAGACACACCGCCAAAGACATACCCCTGAGACACCCCCCAGAGACACACCCCCGAGACACACCGCCAAAGACATACCCCTGAGACACCCCCCCGAGACACACCCCCAGAGACACACCCCCAGAGACACACCGCCAAAGACATACCCCTGAGACACCCCCCAGAGACACACCCCTGAGACACACCGCCAAAGACACACCCCTGAGATACACCCCCAGAGACACACCTCCGAGACACACCCCCGAGACACACCTCCAGGAGAGGAAGTCCTTCACCTTCTGGGGGGCGGAGACACTGCATGAAAGGGGCGGAAATACAAAACCACATCAGGAAGGAAATCAATATTATTCCCTATATATCATTATTATTCACAATAAATATACATTTTATATGGATGTGAAACCATTTCCAGGTGTGTCAATGTCCCAGAGACACACCCCCAGAGACACACCCCCAGAGACACCCCCCGAGACACCCCCCCGAGACACACCCCCAGAGACACACCTCCGAGACACACCCCCAGAGACACACCCCAGAGACACCCCCCCAGAGACACACCCTCAGAGACACACCCCCAGGGATACATCCCAGAGACACACCCCCGACACACACCTCCGAGACACACCCCCAGAGAGACACACCCCCAGAGACACACCCCCAGAGACACACCCCGAGACACACCCCAGAGACACCCCCCAGAGACACCCCCCCGAGACACACCCCCAGAGACACCCCCCGAGACACACCCCCAGAGACACACCTCCGAGACACCTCCCCAGAGACACCCCCCCAGAGACACCCCCCCGAGACACTCCCCCAGAGACACACCCCCCAGAGACACCCCCCCGAGACACACCCCCAGAGACACACCTCCGAGACACCCCCCCAGAGACACCCCCCCGAGACAGTCCCCCAGAGACACCCCCCCGAGACACACCCCCAGAGACACACCTCCGAGACACCCCCCCAGAGACACCCCCCCAGAGACACCCCCCGAGACACTCCCCAGAGACACACCCCCAGGGACACCCCCCAGAGACACACCGCCAAAGACATACCCCTGAGACACCCCCCCGAGACACTCCCCCAGAGACACCCCCCCGAGACACCCCCCCAGAGACACACCTCCGAGACACACCGCCAAAGACATACCCCTGAGACACCCCCCAGAGACACACCCCCAGACACACCGCCAAAGACATACCCCTGAGACACCCCCCAGAGACACACCCCCGAGACACACCGCCAAAGACATACCCCTGAGACACCCCCCAGAGACACACCCCTGAGACACACCGCCAAAGACATACCCCTGAGACACCCCCCCGAGACACCCCCCCAGACACACCGCCAAAGACATACCCCTGAGACACCCCCCAGAGACACACCCCTGAGACACACCGCCAAAGACATACCCCTGAGACACCCCCCCGAGACACCCCCCAGAGACACACCCCCAGAGACACACCGCCAAAGACATACCCCTGAGACACCCCCCAGAGACACACCCCTGAGACACACCGCCAAAGACACACCCCTGAGACACACCCCCAGAGACACACCTCCGAGACACACCCCCGAGACACACCCCCGAGACACACCCCCAGAGACACACCCCCAGAGACACACCGCCAAAGACATACCCCTGAGACACCCCCCAGAGACACACCCCTGAGACACACCGCCAAAGACACACCCCTGAGACACACCCCCAGAGACACACCTCCGAGACACACCCCCAGAGACACACCCCCAGAGACACACCCCCCATCCATACTTGTCAGGCTCCATGATGAATCAGACAGCCTCAGGTGACGCTGACCAAAAAAGTACACAATGGATTCCATCTGCTTCTGGTGATCACAAATCTGCAGAATCAGAGAGCTGAACCTCCAGGAGAGGAAGTCCTTCACCTTCTGGGGGGCGGAGACACTGCATGAAAGGGGCGGAGATACAAAACCACATCAGGAAGGAAATCAATATTATTCCCTATATATCATTATTATTCACAATAAATATACATTTTATATGGATGTGAAACCATTTCCAGGTGTGTCAATGTCCCCGAGACACACCCCCAGAGACACACCCCCAGAGACACACCCCCAGAGACACACCCCCAGAGACACACCCCCGAGACACACCCCCAGAGACACACCCCCAGAGACACACCGCCAAAGACATACCCCTGAGACACCCCCCAGAGACACACCCCTGAGACACACCGCCAAAGACACACCCCTGAGACACACCCCCAGAGACACACCTCCGAGACACACCCCCAGAGACACACCCCCAGAGACACACCCCCCATCCATACTTGTCAGGCTCCATGATGAATCAGACAGCCTCAGGTGACACTGACCAAAAAAGTACACAATGGATTCCATCTGCTTCTGGTGATCACAAATCTGCAGAATCAGAGAGCTGAACCTCCAGGAGAGGAAGTCCTTCACCTTCTGGGGGGCGGAGACACTGCATGAAAGGGGCGGAAATACTAAACCACATCAGGAAGGAAATCAATATTATTCCCTATATATCATTATTATTCACAATAAATATACATTTTATATGGATGTGAAACCATTTCCAGGTGTGTCAATGTCCCAGAGACACACCCCCAGAGACACACCCCCGAGACACACCCCCAGAGACACACCCCCAGAGACACACCCCCAGAGACACACCCTCAGAGACACACCCCAGAGACACAACCCCAGAGACTCACCCTCAGAGACACACCCCAGAGACACAACCCCAGAGACACACCCCCAGAGACACACCCCCGAGACACCCCCCCCAGAGACACCCCCCCAGAGACACACCCCAGAGACACAACCCCAGAGACACCCCCCCAGAGACACACCCCCGAGACACTCCCCGAGACACAACCCCAGAGACACGCCCCCCGAGACACACCCCCAGAGACACCCCCCGAGACACACCCCCAGAGACACACCTCCGAGACACCCCCCCAGAGACACCCCCCCGAGACACCCCCCCGAGACACTCCCCCAGAGACACACCCCCCAGAGACACCCCCCGAGACACACCTCCGAGACACCCCCCCAGAGACACCCCCCCGAGACACTCCCCCAGAGACACCCCCCCGAGACACACCCCCAGAGACACACCTCCGAGACACCCCCCCAGAGACACCCCCCAGAGACACCCCCCCGAGACACTCCCCCAGAGACACACCCCCAGGGACACCCCCCAGAGACACACCGCCAAAGACATACCCCTGAGACACCCCCCCGAGACACTCCCCCAGAGACACCCCCCCGAGACACCCCCCCGAGACACACCCCCAGAGACACACCTCCGAGACACACCTCCGAGACACACCCCCAGAGACACACCTCCGAGACACCCCCCCAGAGACACCCCCCCAGAGACACCCCCCCGAGACACTCCCCCAGAGACACACCCCCAGGGACACCCCCCAGAGACACACCGCCAAAGACATACCCCTGAGACACCCCCCCAGAGACACCCCCCCGAGACACTCCCCCAGAGACACCCCCCCGAGACACCCCCCCAGAGACACACCCCCGAGACACACCGCCAAAGACATACCCCTGAGACACCCCCCAGAGACACACCCCTGAGACACACCGCCAAAGACATACCCCTGAGACACCCCCCCGAGACACACCCCTGAGACACATCGCCAAAGACATACCCCTGAGACACCCCCCCGAGACACACCCCCAGAGACACACCCCCAGAGACACACCTCCGAGACACACCCCCAGAGACACACCTCCGAGACACCCCCCCAGAGACACACCCCCGAGACACACCGCCAAAGACATACCCCTGAGACACCCCCCAGAGACACCCCCCAGAGACACACCGCCAAAGACATACCCCTGAGACACCCCCCCAGAGACACCCCCCCGAGACACTCCCCCAGAGACACCCCCCCGAGACACCCCCCCAGAGACACACCCCCGAGACACACCGCCAAAGACATACCCCTGAGACACCCCCCAGAGACACACCCCTGAGACACACCGCCAAAGACATACCCCTGAGACACCCCCCCGAGACACACCCCTGAGACACACCGCCAAAGACATACCCCTGAGACACCCCCCCGAGACACACCCCCAGAGACACACCCCCAGAGACACACCTCCGAGACACACCCCCAGAGACACACCTCCGAGACACACCCCCAGAGACACACCTCCGAGACACCCCCCCAGAGACACCCCCCTGAGACACTCCCCCAGAGACACACCCCCAGGGACACCCCCCAGAGACACACCGCCAAAGACATACCCCTGAGACACCCCCCCAGAGACACCCCCCCGAGACACTCCCCCAGAGACACCCCCCCGAGACACCCCCCCAGAGACACACCCCCGAGACACACCGCCAAAGACATACCCCTGAGACACCCCCCCGAGACACACCCCCAGAGACACACCCCCAGAGACACACCGCCAAAGACATACCCCTGAGACACCCCCCAGAGACACACCCCTGAGACACACCGCCAAAGACACACCCCTGAGATACACCCCCAGAGACACACCTCCGAGACACACCCCCGAGACACACCCCCAGAGACACACCCCCAGAGACACACCGCCAAAGACATACCCCTGAGACACCCCCCAGAGACACACCCCTGAGACACACCGCCAAAGACACACCCCTGAGACACACCCCCAGAGACACACCTCCGAGACACACCCCCGAGACACACCCCCAGAGACACACCCCCGAGACAAACCGCCAAAGACACACCCCTGAGACACACCTCCGAGACACACCCCCAGAGACACACCCCCGAGACACACCTCCAGAGACACACCCCCGAGACACCCCCCAGAGACACACCTCAGAGACACACCCCCAGACACACACCCCCAGAGACACACCCCCCAGAGACACACCCCCCAGAGACACACCCCCCAGAGACACACCCCCAGGGATACACCCCCCAGAGACACACCCCCAGGGATACACCCCCCAGAGACACACCCCCAGAGACACACCTCCGAGACACACCCCCAGGGATACACCCCCAGAGACACACCCCCAGAGTCACACCTCCGAGACACACCCCCAGGGATACACCCCCCCAGAGTCACACCTCCGAGACACACCCCCCCAGAGACAAACCCCCAGGGATACACCCCCCAGAGACACACCCTAAGGGGTACACCCCCAGAGACACACCCCCAGAGACACAACTCCTAGACACACCCCCAGGGATACACCCCCAGGCATACACCCCCCAGAGACACACCTCCGAGACACACCCCCAGGGATATACCTCCCACAGACACCCCCGTGACACACCCCCATGACACACCCCCGTGACACCCCCCAAAGATACACTCCAGAAACACAACCCAGAGACACACCCCCAAAAATACACTCCAGAGACACTCCCCCAGGGATACACCCCAGAGACACACCCCCAGGGATACACCCCCAGGGATACACCCCAGAGACACATCCCCTCCATACACTGGTGGTCATGGTAGTACCTCCGTACACTGGTGGTCATGGTAGTACCTCCATACACTGGTGGTCATGGTAGTACCTCCGTACACTGGTGGTCATGGTAGTACCTCCTTACACTGGTGGTGAGTGGATTCTTTATTCTGATTCCATAGAACAGTATTAGTCCCACAGGAACTCTGGAACATCATATACCTTTTCTGAACACAGTGGACTTTTGATTCTTGGTGGCACAGAACGCCCTTCCAGAGATGAGATATTCTGGAGATTTCCGCTGCACTCCTGACAAGCCGCCATGTTCCTTTTAGGGAAGAGAGGTTTCCGGCTCACCACTCTCCCGTTTTTGCACAGAGTCTTTCTAATGGTTGAGTCCTGAACATTCACCTGAGCCGAGGCCAGAGAGGCCTGAAGTTCCCGGGACCAGGCAGAAGGCTTCTTCTTGACTTCACTGATGATGATCCTTCTGGCCTGGGGGGAGATTTTCGCAGGACGACCACTCCTAGGTAGATTCACCACCGTTCCAAACTTCTTCCACTTGGTGAGAATGGCTCTGACCGTAGTCCCATTGAGGTCCAGGGCCTTGGAGATGGTGGTGTAACCCTGTCCAGACTGATAGACTTCAACCACCTTTCTCCGAAGGTCTGCCGAAATCTCACTGGAGCGCCACTCCCCACCTCCGACAACTCCCCGCACTCCGACAACTCCAACAACTCCCCACACTCCGACAACTCCGCATCTCCAACAACTCCCCACCTCCGACAACTCCCCACACTCCGACAACTCCGCATCTCCAACAACTCCCCACACTCCGACAACTCCCCACACTCCAACAACTCCCCACCTCCGACAACTCCCCACACTCCGACAACTCCGCATCTCCAACAACTCCCCACACTCCGACAACTCCGACAACTCCCCACACTCCGACAACTCCCCACACTCCGACAACTCCGACAACTCCCCACACTCCGACAACTCCCCACACTCCGACAACTCCCCACACTCCGACAACTCCGCATCTCCGACAACTCCCCACACTCCGACAACTCCCCACACTCCGACAACTCCGACAACTCCAACAACTCCGCATCTCCTGGCAAAGATTCAAACAGATAAAGATTAGAGGCTCAGTCATAGACTGCACTGGGGACATTAGAGTGTCAGCTCCTGGGCTCAGCCATAGACTATAGTGAGGACATTAGAGTGTCAGCTCCTGGGCTCAGTCATAGACTATAATGGGGACATTAGAGTGTCAGCTCCCGGGCTCAGTCATAGACTATTGTGGGGACATTAGAGTGTCAGCTCCTGGGCCCAGTCATAGACTATAGTGGGGACATTAGAGTGTCAGCTCCTGGGCTCAGTCATAGACTATAGTGGGGACATTAGAGTGTCAGCTCCTGGGCTCAGTCATAGACTATAGTGGGGACATTAGAGTGTCAGCTCCTGGGCTTAGCCATAGACTATAGTGGGGACATTGGAGTGTCAGCTCCTGGGCTTAGCCATAGACTATAGTGGGGACATTGGAGTATCAGCTCCTGGGCTCAGTCATAGACTATAGTGGGGACATTGGAGAGTACATATACATAGAGTACACAGGTCACACCTCTATATCCGGGTATATATATTATGTATCTATATACGATCTGTATCCTCCCCTCCCGACCTATATACTATATATATACTCCCCTCCCCCTTCTATGTACTATCTTATCTACTTCTAAATACTATCCATATACATATACTGTATGATATTACCAGGGCGGGAGGTGAGGTGTGAGGTAAATGGAAGGTGATTGGTTGTGATGAATGAGGGGGAGGGGCGATGATCGGTATGAGGTAAATGGAAGGTGATTGGTTGTGATGAGGGAGGGGGAGGGGCGATGATCGGTGTGATGAGGTGATTGGAAGGAAAGGCTCATAATTCTCCAATTCTTACCTCACGTGATGTCTGCGGTCTTCCCGCTCTCAGGAGACTCGGACAGCCATTGGCTGCCTCAGACGTCAGTGTGAGGAGGAGGAGGAGTCTACTCAACACACTGAGGCAGGAGTCTAATGGTATGACGTCATAGCCCCGCCCATTTCATACACACCGGAAGAGGAGAAGATATGTGAGGAGGTGAGAAAACATTTCATCCAATCATCATCCGTGTCCCCAATACTCACATTTATGTCACTTCCTGTCCTCTACATCATCTCCACCAATCATCATCTGTGTCCCCAATACTCACATTTATGTCACTTCCTGTCCTCTACATCATCAATCATCATCTGTGTCCCCAATACTCACATTTATGTCACTTCCTGTCCTCTACATCACTAATCATCATCCGTGTCCCCAATACTCACATTTATATCACTTCCTGTCCTCTACATCACCACCAATCATCATCTGTGTCCCCAATACTCACATTTATGTCACTTCCTGTCCTCTACATCATCACCAATCATCATCCGTGTCCCCAATACTCACATTTATGTCACTTCCTGTCCTCTACATCATCACCAATCATCATCCGTGTCCCCAATACTCACATTTATGTCACTTCCTGTCCTCTACATCATCACCACCAATCATCATCTGTGTCCCCAATACTCACATTTATATCACTTCCTGTCCTCTACATCATCACCAATCATCATCCGTGTCCCCAATACTCACATTTATGTCACTTCCTGTCCTCTACATCATCACCAATCATCATCCGTGTCCCCAATACTCACATTTATGTCACTTCCTGTCCTCTACATCACCACCAATCATCATCCGTGTCCCCAATACTCACATTTATGTCACTTCCTGTCCTCTACATCATCACCAATCATCATCTGTGTCCCCAATACTCACATTTATGTCACTTCCTGTCCTCTACATCATCACCAATCATCATCCGTGTCCCCAATACTCACATTTATGTCACTTCCTGTCCTCTACATCACCAATCATCATCCGTGTCCCCAATACTCACATTTATGTCACTTCCTGTCCTCTACATCATCACCAATCATCATCCGTGTCCCCAATACTCACATTTATGTCACTTCCTGTCCTCTACATCATCACCAATCATCATCCGTGTCCCCAATACTCACATTTATGTCACTTCCTGTCCTCTACATCATCACCAATCATCATCTGTGTCCCCAATACTCACATTTATGTCACTTCCTGTCCTCTACATCATCACCAATCATCATCTGTGTCCCCAATACTCACATTTATGTCACTTCCTGTCCTCTACATCACCACCAATCATCATCTGTGTCCCCAATACTCACATTTATGTCACTTCCTGTCCTCTACATCACCACCAATCATCATCCGTGTCCCCAATACTCACATTTATGTCACTTCCTGTCCTCTACATCACCACCAATCATCATCCGTGTCCCCAATACTCACATTTATGTCACTTCCTGTCCTTTACATCATCACCACCAATCATCATCCGTGTCCCCAATACTCACATTTATGTCACTTCCTGTCCTTTACATCATCACCACCAATCATCATCCGTGTCCCCAATACTCACATTTATGTCACTTCCTGTCCTTTACATCATCACCACCAATCATCATCCGTGTCCCCAATACTCACATTTATGTCACTTCCTGTCCTCTACATCACTAATCATCATCCGTGTCCCCAATACTCACATTTATGTCACTTCCTGTCCTCTACATCATCACCAATCATCATCTGTGTCCCCAATACTCACATTTATGTCACTTCCTGTCCTCTACATCATCACCAATCATCATCTGTGTCCCCAATACTCACATTTATGTCACTTCCTGTCCTCTACATCATCACCAATCATCATCTGTGTCCCCAATACTCACATTTATGTCACTTCCTGTCCTCTACATCACTAATCATCATCCGTGTCCCCAATACTCACATTTATGTCACTTCCTGTCCTCTACATCATCACCAATCATCATCTGTGTCCCCAATACTCACATTTATGTCACTTCCTGTCCTCTACATCATCACCAATCATCATCTGTGTCCCCAATACTCACATTTATGTCACTTCCTGTCCTCTACATCATCACCAATCATCATCTGTGTCCCCAATACTCACATTTATGTCACTTCCTGTCCTCTACATCACCACCAATCATCATCCGTGTCCCCAATACTCACATTTATGTCACTTCCTGTCCTCTACATCATCACCAATCATCATCCGTGTCCCCAATACTCACATTTATGTCACTTCCTGTCCTCTACATTATCACCAATCATCATCTGTGTCCCCAATACTCACATTTATGTCACTTCCTGTCCTCTACATCATCACCAATCATCATCCGTGTCCCCAATACTCACATTTATGTCACTTCCTGTCCTCTACATCATCACCAATCATCATCTGTGTCCCCAATACTCACATTTATGTCACTTCCTGTCCTCTACATCATCACCAATCATCATCTGTGTCCCCAATACTCACATTTATGTCACTTCCTGTCCTCTACATTATCACCAATCATCATCTGTGTCCCCAATACTCACATTTATGTCACTTCCTGTCCTCTACATTATCACCAATCATCATCTGTGTCCCCAATACTCACATTTATGTCATTTCCTGTCCTCTACATCATCACCAATCATCATCCGTGTCCCCAATACTCACATTTATGTCACTTCCTGTCCTCTACATCATCACCAATCATCATCTGTGTCCCCAATACTCACATTTATGTCACTTCCTGTCCTCTACATTACCACCAATCATCATCTGTGTCCCCAATACTCACATTTATGTCACTTCCTGTCCTCTACATCATCACCAATCATCATCTGTGTCCCCAATACTCACATTTATGTCACTTCCTGTCCTCTACATCACCAATCATCATCCGTGTCCCCAATACTCACATTTATGTCACTTCCTGTCCTCTACATCATCATCAATCATCATCTGTGTCCCCAATACTCACATTTATGTCACTTCCTGTCCTCTACATCATCACCACCAATCATCATCTGTGTCCCCAATACTCACATTTATGTCACTTCCTGTCCTCTACATCATCACCAATCATCATCTGTGTCCCCAATACTCACATTTATGTCACTTCCTGTCCTCTACATCACCACCAATCATCATCTGTGTCCCCAATACTCACATTTATGTCACTTCCTGTCCTCTACATCATCACCACCAATCATCATCTGTGTCCCCAATACTCACATTTATGTCACTTCCTGTCCTCTACATCATCACCAATCATCATCTGTGTCCCCAATACTCACATTTATGTCACTTCCTGTCCTCTACATCATCACCAATCATCATCTGTGTCCCCAATACTCACATTTATGTCACTTCCTGTCCTCTACATCATCACCAATCATCATCTGTGTCCCCAATACTCACATTTATGTCACTTCCTGTCCTCTACATCACCAATCATCATCATCAGTGTCCCCAATACTCACATTTATGTCACTTCCTGTCCTCTACATCATCACCACCAATCATCATCTGTGTCCCAAATACTCACATTTATGTCACTTCCTGTCCTCTACATCATCACCAATCATCATCCGTGTCCCCAATACTCACATTTATGTCACTTCCTGTCCTCTACATCATCACCACCAATCATCATCCGTGTCCCCAATACTCACATTTATGTCACTTCCTGTCCTCTACATCATTATCAATCATCATCCGTGTCCCAAATACTCACATTTATGTCACTTCCTGTCCTCTACATCATCACCAATCATCATCTGTGTCCCCAATACTCACATTTATGTCACTTCCTGTCCTCTACATCATCACCAATCATCATCCGTGTCCCCAATACTCACATTTATGTCACTTCCTGTCCTCTACATCACCACCAATCATCATCCGTGTCCCCAATACTCACATTTATGTCACTTCCTGTCCTTTACATCACCAATCATCATCTGTGTCCCCAATACTCACATTTATGTCACTTCCTGTCCTCTACATCACCAATCATCATCCGTGTCCCCAATACTCACATTTATGTCACTTCCTGTCCTCTACATCACCACCAATCATCATCTGTGTCCCCAATACTCACATTTATGTCACTTCCTGTCCTCTACATCATCACCAATCATCATCCGTGTCCCCAATACTCACATTTATGTCACTTCCTGTCCTCTACATCATCACCACCAATCATCATCCGTGTCCCCAATACTCACATTTATGTCACTTCCTGTCCTTTACATCATCACCACCAATCATCATCCGTGTCCCCAATACTCACATTTATGTCACTTCCTGTCCTCTACATCATCACCAATCATCATCTGTGTCCCCAATACTCACATTTATGTCACTTCCTGTCCTCTACATCATCACCAATCATCATCCGTGTCCCCAATACTCACATTTATGTCACTTCCTGTCCTCTACATCACCACCAATCATCATCCATGTCCCCAATACTCACATTTATGTCACTTCCTGTCCTCTACATTACCACCAATCATCATCAGTGTCCCCAATACTCACATTTATGTCACTTCCTGTCCTCTACATCATCACCAATCATCATCTGTGTCCCCAATACTCACATTTATGTCACTTCCTGTCCTCTACATCATCACCAATCATCATCTGTGTCCCCAATACTCACATTTATGTCACTTCCTGTCCTCTACATCATCACCAATCATCATCTGTGTCCCCAATACTCACATTTATGTCACTTCCTGTCCTCTACATCATCACCAATCATCATCTGTGTCCCCAATACTCACATTTATGTCACTTCCTGTCCTCTACATCATCACCAATCATCATCCGTGTCCCCAATACTCACATTTATGTCACTTCCTGTCCTCTACATCACCAATCATCATCTGTGTCCCCAATACTCACATTTATGTCACTTCCTGTCCTCTACATTATCACCAATCATCATCTGTGTCCCCAATACTCACATTTATGTCACTTCCTGTCCTCTACATTATCACCAATCATCATCTGTGTCCCCAATACTCACATTTATGTCACTTCCTGTCCTCTACATCATCACCAATCATCATCCGTGTCCCCAATACTCACATTTATGTCACTTCCTGTCCTCTACATTATCACCAATCATCATCTGTGTCCCCAATACTCACATTTATGTCACTTCCTGTCCTCTACATCATCACCAATCATCATCTGTGTCCCCAATACTCACATTTATGTCACTTCCTGTCCTCTACATCATCACCAATCATCATCCGTGTCCCAAATACTCACATTTATGTCACTTCCTGTCCTCTACATCATCACCAATCATCATCCGTGTCCCCAATACTCACATTTGTGTCACTTCCTGTCCTCTACATCACCACCAATCATCATCCGTGTCCCCAATACTCACATTTATGTCACTTCCTGTCCTCTACATCACCAATCATCATCCGTGTCCCCAATACTCACATTTATGTCACTTCCTGTCCTTTACATCATCACCACCAATCATCATCCGTGTCCCCAATACTCACATTTATGTCACTTCCTGTCCTCTACATCATCACCAATCATCATCCGTGTCCCCAATACTCACATTTATGTCACTTCCTGTCCTTTACATCATCACCACCAATCATCATCCGTGTCCCCAATACTCACATTTATGTCACTTCCTGTCCTCTACATCATCACCAATCATCATCCGTGTCCCCAATACTCACATTTATGTCACTTCCTGTCCTCTACATCATCACCACCAATCATCATCTGTGTCCCCAATACTCACATTTATGTCACTTCCTGTCCTCTACATCATCACCAATCATCATCTGTGTCCCCAATACTCACATTTATGTCACTTCCTGTCCTCTACATCATCACCAATCATCATCTGTGTCCCCAATACTCACATTTATGTCACTTCCTGTCCTCTACATCATCACCAATCATCATCCGTGTCCCCAATACTCACATTTATGTCACTTCCTGTCCTCTACATCATCACCAATCATCATCTGTGTCCCCAATACTCACATTTATGTCACTTCCTGTCCTCTACATCATCACCAATCATCATCTGTGTCCCCAATACTCACATTTATGTCACTTCCTGTCCTCTACATCATCACCAATCATCATCTGTGTCCCCAATACTCACATTTATGTCACTTCCTGTCCTCTACATCATCACCAATCATCATCCGTGTCCCCAATACTCACATTTATGTCACTTCCTGTCCTCTACATCATCACCACCAATCATCATCTGTGTCCCCAATACTCACATTTATGTCACTTCCTGTCCTCTACATCATCACCAATCATCATCTGTGTCCCCAATACTCACATTTATGTCACTTCCTGTCTACATCATCACCAATCATCATCCGTGTCCCCAATACTCACATTTATGTCACTTCCTGTCCTCTACATCACCAATCATCATCTGTGTCCCCAATACTCACATTTATGTCACTTCCTGTCCTCTACATCACCACCACCAATCATCATCTGTGTCCCCAATACTCACATTTATGTCACTTCCTGTCCTCTACATCATCACCAATCATCATCTGTGTCCCCAATACTCACATTTATGTCACTTCCTGTCCTCTACATCATCACCAATCATCATCCGTGTCCCCAATACTCACATTTATGTCACTTCCTGTCCTCTACATCATCACCAATCATCATCTGTGTCCCCAATACTCACATTTATGTCACTTCCTGTCCTCTACATCATCACCAATCATCATCTGTGTCCCCAATACTCACATTTATGTCACTTCCTGTCCTCTACATCATCACCAATCATCATCTGTGTCCCCAATACTCACATTTATATCACTTCCTGTCCTCTACATCATCACCAATCATCATCTGTGTCCCCAATACTCACATTTATGTCACTTCCTGTCCTCTACATCATCACCAATCATCATCCGTGTCCCAAATACTCACATTTATGTCACTTCCTGTCCTCTACATCATCACCAATCATCATCCGTGTCCCCAATACTCACATTTATGTCACTTCCTGTCCTCTACATCACCAATCATCATCTGTGTCCCCAATACTCACATTTATGTCACTTCCTGTCCTCTACATCATCACCAATCATCATCCGTGTCCCCAATACTCACATTTATGTCACTTCCTGTCCTCTACATCATCATCACCAATCATCATCTGTGTCCCCAATACTCACATTTATGTCACTTCCTGTCCTCTACATCACCAATCATCATCCGTGTCCCCAATACTCACATTTCTGTCACTTCCTGTCCTCTACATCATCACCAATCATCATCCGTGTCCCCAATACTCACATTTATGTCACTTCCTGTCCTCTACATCATCACCACCAATCATCATCTGTGTCCCCAATACTCACATTTATGTCACTTCCTGTCCTCTACATCATCACCAATCATCATCTGTGTCCCCAATACTCACATTTATGTCACTTCCTGTCCTGTATATCACCACCAATCATCATCCGTGTCCCCAATACTCACATTTATGTCACTTCCTGTCCTGTATATCACCACCAATCATCATCTGTGTCCCAAATACTCACATTTATGTCACTTCCTGTCCTCTACATCACCAATCATCATCCGTGTCCCCAATACTCACATTTATGTCACTTCCTGTCCTCTACATCACCAATCATCATCTGTGTCCCCAATACTCACATTTATGTCACTTCCTGTCCTCTACATCACCACCACCAATCATCATCTGTGTCCCCAATACTCACATTTATGTCACTTCCTGTCCTCTACATCATCACCAATCATCATCTGTGTCCCCAATACTCACATTTATGTCACTTCCTGTCCTCTACATCATCACCAATCATCATCTGTGTCCCCAATACTCACATTTATGTCACTTCCTGTCCTCTACATCATCACCAATCATCATCTGTGTCCCCAATACTCACATTTATGTCACTTCCTGTCCTCTACATCACCACCAATCATCATCTGTGTCCCCAATACTCACATTTATGTCACTTCCTGTCCTCTACATCATCACCACCAATCATCATCCGTGTCCCCAATACTCACATTTAGGTCACTTCCTGTCCTCTACATCATCACCAATCATCATCTGTGTCCCCAATACTCACATTTATGTCACTTCCTGTCCTTTACATCATCACCACCAATCATCATCCGTGTCCCCAATACTCACATTTATGTCACTTCCTGTCCTCTACATCATCACCAATCATCATCTGTGTCCCCAATACTCACATTTATGTCACTTCCTGTCCTCTACATCACCAATCATCATCCGTGTCCCCAATACTCACATTTATGTCACTTCCTGTCCTCTACATCATCACCACCAATCATCATCCGTGTCCCCAATACTCACATTTATGTCACTTCCTGTCCTCTACATCATCACCACCAATCATCATCCGTGTCCCCAATACTCACATTTATGTCACTTCCTGTCCTCTACATCATCACCAATCATCATCTGTGTCCCCAATACTCACATTTATGTCACTTCCTGTCCTCTACATTACCACCAATCATCATCCGTGTCCCCAATACTCACATTTATGTCACTTCCTGTCCTCTACATCATCACCACCAATCATCATCCGTGTCCCCAATACTCACATTTATGTCACTTCCTGTCCTCTACATCATCACCACCAATCATCATCTGTGTCCCCAATACTCACATTTATGTCACTTCCTGTCCTCTACATCATTATCAATCATCATCCGTGTCCCCAATACTCACATTTATGTCACTTCCTGTCCTCTACATTACCACCAATCATCATCCGTGTCCCCAATACTCACATTTATGTCACTTCCTGTCCTCTACATCATCACCACCAATCATCATCCGTGTCCCCAATACTCACATTTATGTCACTTCCTGTCCTCTACATCATCATCAATCATCATCCGTGTCCCCAATACTCACTTTTATATCACTTCCTGTCCTCTACATCATCATCAATCATCATCCGTGTCCCCAATACTCACATTTATGTCACTTCCTGTCCTCTACATCATCACCAATCATCATCCGTGTCCCCAATACTCACATTTATGTCACTTCCTGTCCTCTACATCATCACCACCAATCATCATCCGTGTCCCCAATACTCACATTTATGTCACTTCCTGTCTACATCATCACCAATCATCATCCGTGTCCCCAATACTCACATTTATGTCACTTCCTGTCCTCTACATCATCACCACCAATCATCATCCGTGTCCCCAATACTCACATTTATGTCACTTCCTGTCTACATCATCACCAATCATCATCCGTGTCCCCAATACTCACATTTATGTCACTTCCTGTCCTCTACATTATCACCAATCGTCATCTGTGTCCCCAATACTCACATTTATGTCACTTCCTGTCCTCTACATCATCACCAATCATCATCTGTGTCCCCAATACTCACATTTATGTCACTTCCTGTCCTCTACATCATCACCAATCATCATCTGTGTCCCCAATACTCACATTTATGTCACTTCCTGTCCTCTACATCATCATCACCAATCATCATCTGTGTCCCCAATACTCACATTTATGTCACTTCCTGTCCTCTACATCATTATCAATCATCATCCGTGTCCCCAATACTCACATTTATGTCACTTCCTGTCCTCTACATCATCACCACCAATCATCATCTGTGTCCCCAATACTCACATTTATGTCACTTCCTGTCCTCTACATCATCATCACCAATCATCATCTGTGTCCCCAATACTCACATTTATGTCACTTCCTGTCCTCTACATCATTATCAATCATCATCCGTGTCCCCAATACTCACATTTATGTCACTTCCTGTCCTCTACATCATCACCACCAATCATCATCTGTGTCCCCAATACTCACATTTATGTCACTTCCTGTCCTCTAAATCATCACCAATCATCATCTGTGTCCCCAATACTCACATTTATGTCACTTCCTGTCCTCTACATCATCACCAATCATCATCTGTGTCCCCAATACTCACATTTATGTCACTTCCTGTCCTCTACATCATCACCAATCATCATCCGTGTCCCCAATACTCACATTTATGTCACTTCCTGTCCTCTACATTATCACCAATCGTCATCTGTGTCCCCAATACTCACATTTATGTCACTTCCTGTCCTCTACATCATCACCAATCATCATCTGTGTCCCCAATACTCACATTTATGTCACTTCCTGTCCTCTACATCATCACCAATCATCATCTGTGTCCCCAATACTCACATTTATGTCACTTCCTGTCCTCTACATCATCATCACCAATCATCATCTGTGTCCCCAATACTCACATTTATGTCACTTCCTGTCCTCTACATCATTATCAATCATCATCCGTGTCCCCAATACTCACATTTATGTCACTTCCTGTCCTCTACATCATCACCACCAATCATCATCTGTGTCCCCAATACTCACATTTATGTCACTTCCTGTCCTCTACATCATCATCACCAATCATCATCTGTGTCCCCAATACTCACATTTATGTCACTTCCTGTCCTCTACATCATTATCAATCATCATCCGTGTCCCCAATACTCACATTTATGTCACTTCCTGTCCTCTACATCATCACCACCAATCATCATCTGTGTCCCCAATACTCACATTTATGTCACTTCCTGTCCTCTAAATCATCACCAATCATCATCTGTGTCCCCAATACTCACATTTATGTCACTTCCTGTCCTCTACATCATCACCAATCATCATCCGTGTCCCCAATACTCACATTTATGTCACTTCCTGTCCTCTACATTATCACCAATCGTCATCTGTGTCCCCAATACTCACATTTATGTCACTTCCTGTCCTCTACATCATCACCAATCATCATCTGTGTCCCCAATACTCACATTTATGTCACTTCCTGTCCTCTACATCATCACCAATCATCATCTGTGTCCCCAATACTCACATTTATGTCACTTCCTGTCCTCTACATCACCACCAATCATCATCTGTGTCCCCAATACTCACATTTATGTCACTTCCTGTCCTCTACATCATCATCACCAATCATCATCTGTGTCCCCAATACTCACATTTATGTCACTTCCTGTCCTCTACATCATTATCAATCATCATCCGTGTCCCCAATACTCACATTTATGTCACTTCCTGTCCTCTACATCATCACCACCAATCATCATCTGTGTCCCCAATACTCACATTTATGTCACTTCCTGTCCTCTACATCATCATCACCAATCATCATCTGTGTCCCCAATACTCACATTTATGTCACTTCCTGTCCTCTACATCATTATCAATCATCATCCGTGTCCCCAATACTCACATTTATGTCACTTCCTGTCCTCTACATCATCACCACCAATCATCATCTGTGTCCCCAATACTCACATTTATGTCACTTCCTGTCCTCTAAATCATCACCAATCATCATCTGTGTCCCCAATACTCACATTTATGTCACTTCCTGTCCTCTACATCATCACCAATCATCATCCGTGTCCCCAATACTCACATTTATGTCACTTCCTGTCCTCTACATTATCACCAATCGTCATCTGTGTCCCCAATACTCACATTTATGTCACTTCCTGTCCTCTACATCATCACCAATCATCATCTGTGTCCCCAATACTCACATTTATGTCACTTCCTGTCCTCTACATCATCACCAATCATCATCTGTGTCCCCAATACTCACATTTATGTCACTTCCTGTCCTCTACATTACCACCAATCATCATCAGTGTCCCCAATACTCACATTTATGTCACTTCCTGTCCTCTACATCATCACCAATCATCATCCGTGTCCCCAATACTCACATTTATGTCACTTCCTGTCCTCTACATCACCAATCATCATCCGTGTCCCCAATACTCACATTTATGTCACTTCCTGTCCTTTACATCATCACCACCAATCATCATCCGTGTCCCCAATACTCACATTTATGTCACTTCCTGTCCTCTACATCATCACCAATCATCATCTGTGTCCCCAATACTCACATTTATGTCACTTCCTGTCCTCTACATCATCACCAATCATCATCTGTGTCCCCAATACTCACATTTATGTCACTTCCTGTCCTCTACATCATCACCAATCATCATCCGTGTCCCCAATACTCATTTATGTCACTTCCTGTCCTCTACATCATCACCACCAATCATCATCTGTGTCCCCAATACTCACATTTATGTCACTTCCTGTCCTCTACATCATCACCAATCATCATCTGTGTCCCCAATACTCACATTTATGTCACTTCCTGTCCTCTACATCATCACCAATCATCATCTGTGTCCCCAATACTCACATTTATGTCACTTCCTGTCCTCTACATTACCACCAATCATCATCAGTGTCCCCAATACTCACATTTATGTCACTTCCTGTCCTCTACATCATCACCAATCATCATCTGTGTCCCCAATACTCACATTTATGTCACTTCCTGTCCTCTACATCATCACCAATCATCATCTGTGTCCCCAATACTCACATTTATGTCACTTCCTGTCCTCTACATCATCACCAATCATCATCTTTGTCCCCAATACTCACATTTATGTCACTTCCTGTCCTCTACATCATCACCAATCATCATCTGTGTCCCCAATACTCACATTTATGTCACTTCCTGTCCTCTACATCATCACCAATCATCATCTGTGTCCCCAATACTCACATTTATGTCACTTCCTGTCCTCTACATCATCACCAATCATCATCTGTGTCCCCAATACTCACATTTATATCACTTCCTGTCCTCTACATTATCACCAATCATCATCTGTGTCCCCAATACTCACATTTATGTCACTTCCTGTCCTCTACATTATCACCAATCATCATCTGTGTCCCCAATACTCACATTTATGTCACTTCCTGTCCTCTACATCATCACCAATCATCATCTGTGTCCCCAATACTCACATTTATGTCACTTCCTGTCCTCTACATCATCATCACCAATCATCATCCGTGTCCCCAATACTCACATTTATGTCACTTCCTGTCCTCTACATCATCACCAATCATCATCTGTGTCCCCAATACTCACATTTATGTCACTTCCTGTCCTCTACATCATCACCAATCATCATCTGTGTCCCCAATACTCACATTTATGTCACTTCCTGTCCTCTACATCATCACCAATCATCATCTGTGTCCCCAATACTCACATTTATGTCACTTCCTGTCCTCTACATCATCACCACCAATCATCATCTGTGTCCCCAATACTCACATTTATGTCACTTCCTGTCCTCTACATCACCACCACCAATCATCATCTGTGTCCCCAATACTCACATTTATGTCACTTCCTGTCCTCTACATCATCATCACCAATCATCATCTGTGTCCCCAATACTCACATTTATGTCACTTCCTGTCCTCTACATCATCACCAATCATCATCTGTGTCCCCAATACTCACATTTATATCACTTCCTGTCCTCTACATCATCACCAATCATCATCTGTGTCCCCAATACTCACATTTATGTCACTTCCTGTCCTCTACATCATCATCACCAATCATCATCTGTGTCCCCAATACTCACATTTATGTCACTTCCTGTCCTCTACATCATCACCAATCATCATCTGTGTCCCCAATACTCACATTTATATCACTTCCTGTCCTCTACATCATCACCAATCATCATCTGTGTCCCCAATACTCACATTTATGTCACTTCCTGTCCTCTACATCACCAATCATCATCTGTGTCCCCATTACTCACATTTATGTCATTTCCTGTCCTCTACATCATCACCAATCATCATCTGTGTCCCCAATACTCACATTTATATCACTTCCTGTCCTCTACATCATCACCAATCATCATCTGTGTCCCCAATACTCACATTTATGTCACTTCCTGTCCTCTACATCATCACCAATCATCATTTGTGTCCCCAATACTCACATTTATGTCACTTCCTGTCCTCTACATCATCACCAATCATCATCTGTGTCCCCAATACTCACATTTATGTCACTTCCTGTCCTCTACATCATCACCAATCATCATCTGTGTCCCCAATACTCACATTTATGTCACTTCCTGTCCTCTACATCACCAATCATCATCTGTGTCCCCAATACTCACATTTATGTCACTTCCTGTCCTCTACATCATCACCAATCATCATCTGTGTCCCCAATACTCACATTTATGTCATTTCCTGTCCTCTACATCATCACCAATCATCATCTGTGTCCCCAATACTCACATTTATATCACTTCCTGTCCTCTACATCATCACCAATCATCATCTGTGTCCCCAATACTCACATTTATGTCACTTCCTGTCCTCTACATCATCACCACCAATCATCATCTGTGTCCCCAATACTCACATTTATGTCACTTCCTGTCCTCTACATCATCACCAATCATCATCTGTGTCCCCAATACTCACATTTATGTCACTTCCTGTCCTCTACATCATCACCAATCATCATCTGTGTCCCCAATACTCACATTTATGTCACTTCCTGTCCTCTACATCACCAATCATCATCCGTGTCCCCAATACTCACATTTATGTCACTTCCTGTCCTCTACATCATCACCAATCATCATCTGTGTCCCCAATACTCACATTTATGTCACTTCCTGTCCTCTACATCATCACCAATCATCATCTGTGTCCCCAATACTCACATTTATGTCACTTCCTGTCCTCTACATCATCACCAATCATCATCCGTGTCCCCAATACTCACATTTATATCACTTCCTGTCCTCTACATCATCACCAATCATCATCTGTGTCCCCAATACTCACATTTATGTCACTTCCTGTCCTCTACATTATCACCAATCATCATCTGTGTCCCCAATACTCACATTTATGTCACTTCCTGTCCTCTACATTATCACCAATCATCATCTGTGTCCCCAATACTCACATTTATGTCACTTCCTGTCCTCTACATCATCACCAATCATCATCTGTGTCCCCAATACTCACATTTATGTCACTTCCTGTCCTCTACATCATCATCACCAATCATCATCCGTGTCCCCAATACTCACATTTATGTCACTTCCTGTCCTCTACATCATCACCAATCATCATCTGTGTCCCCAATACTCACATTTATGTCACTTCCTGTCCTCTACATCATCACCAATCATCATCTGTGTCCCCAATACTCACATTTATGTCACTTCCTGTCCTCTACATCACCACCACCAATCATCATCTGTGTCCCCAATACTCACATTTATGTCACTTCCTGTCCTCTACATTATCACCTATCATCATCTGTGTCCCCAATACTCACATTTATGTCACTTCCTGTCCTCTACATCATCACCAATCATCATCTGTGTCCCCAATACTCACATTTATGTCACTTCCTGTCCTCTACATCACCAATCATCATCTGTGTCCCCAATACTCACATTTATATCACTTCCTGTCCTCTACATCATCACCAATCATCATCTGTGTCCCCAATACTCACATTTATGTCACTTCCTGTCCTCTACATCACCAATCATCATCTGTGTCCCCAATACTCACATTTATGTCACTTCCTGTCCTCTACATCACCAATCATCATCCGTGTCCCCAATACTCACATTTATGTCACTTCCTGTCCTCTACATCATCACCAATCATCATCTGTGTCCCCAATACTCACATTTATGTCACTTCCTGTCCTCTACATCATCACCAATCATCATCCGTGTCCCCAATACTCACATTTATGTCACTTCCTGTCTACATCATCACCAATCATCATCCGTGTCCCCAATACTCACATTTATGTCACTTCCTGTCCTCTATATCACCACCAATCATCATCCGTGTCCCCAATACTCACATTTATGTCACTTCCTGTCCTCTACATCATCACCAATCATCATCTGTGTCCCCAATACTCACATTTATGTCACTTCCTGTCCTCTACATCACCAATCATCATCTGTGTCCCCAATACTCACATTTATGTCACTTCCTGTCCTCTACATCATCACCAATCATCATCCGTGTCCCCAATACTCACATTTATGTCACTTCCTGTCCTCTACATCACCAATCATCATCTGTGTCCCCAATACTCACATTTATGTCACTTCCTGTCCTCTACATCACCACCAATCATCATCCGTGTCCCCAATACTCACATTTATGTCACTTCCTGTCTACATCATCACCAATCATCATCCGTGTCCCCAATACTCACATTTATGTCACTTCCTGTCCTCTACATCACCAATCATCATCTGTGTCCCCAATACTCACATTTATGTCACTTCCTGTCCTCTACATCACCAATCATCATCTGTGTCCCCAATACTCACATTTATGTCACTTCCTGTCCTCTACATCACCAATCATCATCTGTGTCCCCAATACTCACATTTATGTCACTTCCTGTCCTCTACATCATCACCAATCATCATCTGTGTCCCCAATACTCACATTTATGTCACTTCCTGTCCTCTACATCATCACCAATCATCATCTGTGTCCCCAATACTCACATTTATGTCACTTCCTGTCCTCTACATTATCACCAATCATCATCTGTGTCCCCAATACTCACATTTATGTCACTTCCTGTCCTCTACATCATCACCAATCATCATCCGTGTCCCCAATACTCACATTTATGTCACTTCCTGTCCTCTACATCATCACCAATCATCATCTGTGTCCCCAATACTCACATTTATGTCACTTCCTGTCCTCTACATCACCAATCATCATCCGTGTCCCCAATACTCACATTTATGTCACTTCCTGTCCTCTACATCATCACCACCAATCATCATCCGTGTCCCCAATACTCACATTTATGTCACTTCCTGTCCTCTACATCATCACCACCAATCATCATCTGTGTCCCCAATACTCACATTTATGTCACTTCCTGTCCTCTACATCATCACCAATCATCATCCGTGTCCCCAATACTCACATTTATGTCACTTCCTGTCCTCTACATCACCACCAATCATCATCTGTGTCCCCAATACTCACATTTATGTCACTTCCTGTCCTCTACATCATCACCAATCATCATCTGTGTCCCCAATACTCACATTTATGTCACTTCCTGTCCTCTACATCACCAATCATCATCCGTGTCCCCAATACTCACATTTATGTCACTTCCTGTCCTCTACATCATCACCACCAATCATCATCCGTGTCCCCAATACTCACATTTATGTCACTTCCTGTCCTCTACATCATCACCACCAATCATCATCTGTGTCCCCAATACTCACATTTATGTCACTTCCTGTCCTCTACATCATCACCAATCATCATCTGTGTCCCCAATACTCACATTTATGTCACTTCCTGTCCTCTACATCATCATCAATCATCATCCGTGTCCCCAATACTCACATTTATGTCACTTCCTGTCCTCTACATCACCAATCATCATCCGTGTCCCCAATACTCACATTTATGTCACTTCCTGTCCTCTACATCATCACCAATCATCATCTGTGTCCCCAATACTCACATTTATGTCACTTCCTGTCCTCTACATCACCAATCATCATCCGTGTCCCCAATACTCACATTTATGTCACTTCCTGTCCTCTACATCATCACCACCAATCATCATCTGTGTCCCCAATACTCACATTTATGTCACTTCCTGTCCTCTACATCATCATCAATCATCATCCGTGTCCCCAATACTCACATTTATGTCACTTCCTGTCCTCTACATCACCAATCATCATCCGTGTCCCCAATACTCACATTTATGTCACTTCCTGTCCTCTACATCACCAATCATCATCCGTGTCCCCAATACTCACATTTATGTCACTTCCTGTCCTCTACATCATCACCAATCATCATCTGTGTCCCCAATACTCACATTTATGTCACTTCCTGTCCTCTACATCACCAATCATCATCCGTGTCCCCAATACTCACATTTATGTCACTTCCTGTCCTCTACATCATCACCACCAATCATCATCCGTGTCCCCAATACTCACATTTATGTTACTTCCTGTCTACATCATCACCAATCATCATCCGTGTCCCCAATACTCACATTTATGTCACTTCCTGTCCTCTACATCATCACCAATCATCATCTGTGTCCCCAATACTCACATTTATATCACTTCCTGTCCTCTACATCATCACCACCAATCATCATCCGTGTCCCCAATACTCACATTTATGTCACTTCCTGTCCTCTACATCATCACCAATCATCATCTGTGTCCCCAATACTCACATTTATGTCACTTCCTGTCCTCTACATCATCACCAATCATCATCCGTGTCCCCAATACTCACATTTATGTCACTTCCTGTCCTCTACATCATCACCAATCATCATCCGTGTCCCCAATACTCACATTTATGTCACTTCCTGTCCTCTACATCACCACCAATCATCATCTGTGTCCCCAATACTCACATTTATGTCACTTCCTGTCCTCTACATCATCACCAATCATCATCCGTGTCCCCAATACTCACATTTATATCACTTCCTGTCCTCTACATCATCACCACCAATCATCATCCGTGTCCCCAATACTCACATTTATGTCACTTCCTGTCCTCTACATCATCACCAATCATCATCTGTGTCCCCAATACTCACATTTATGTCACTTCCTGTCCTCTACATCATCACCAATCATCATCTGTGTCCCCAATACTCACATTTATGTCACTTCCTGTCCTCTACATCACCACCAATCATCATCTGTGTCCCCAATACTCACATTTATGTCACTTCCTGTCCTCTACATCACCAATCATCATCCGTGTCCCCAATACTCACATTTATGTCACTTCCTGTCCTCTACATCATCACCACCAATCATCATCTGTGTCCCCAATACTCACATTTATGTCACTTCCTGTCCTCTACATCACCAATCATCATCCGTGTCCCCAATAGTCACATTTATGTCACTTCCTGTCCTCTACATCATCACCAATCATCATCTGTGTCCCCAATACTCACATTTATGTCACTTCCTGTCCTCTACATCACCATCAATCATCATCCGTGTCCCCAATACTCATATTTATGTCACTTCCTGTCCTCTACATCACCAATCATCATCTGTGTCCCCAATACTCACATTTATGTCACTTCCTGTCCTCTACATCACCACCAATCATCATCTGTGTCCCCAATACTCACATTTATGTCACTTCCTGTCCTCTACATCATCACCAATCATCATCCGTGTCCCCAATACTCACATTTATGTCACTTCCTGTCCTCTACATCATCACCACCAATCATCATCAGTGTCCCCAATACTCACATTTATGTCACTTCCTGTCCTCTACATTATCACCACCAATCATCATCCGTGTCCCCAATACTCACATTTATGTCACTTCCTGTCCTCTACATCACCAATCATCATCCGTGTCCCCAATACTCACATTTATGTCACTTCCTGTCCTCTACATCATCACCAATCATCATCTGTGTCCCCAATACTCACATTTATGTCACTTCCTGTCCTCTACATCACCAATCATCATCCGTGTCCCAAATACTCACATTTATGTCACTTCCTGTCCTCTACATCACCACCAATCATCATCTGTGTCCCCAATACTCACATTTATGTCACTTCCTGTCCTCTACATCATCACCAATCATCATCTGTGTCCCCAATACTCACATTTATGTCACTTCCTGTCCTCTACATCATCACCAATCATCATCCGTGTCCCCAATACTCACATTTATGTCACTTCCTGTCCTCTACATCATCACCAATCATCATCCGTGTCCCCAATACTCACATTTATGTCACTTCCTGTCCTCTACATCACCACCAATCATCATCCGTGTCCCCAATACTCACATTTATGTCACTTCCTGTCCTCTACATCATCACCACCAATCATCATCTGTGTCCCCAATACTCACATTTATGTCACTTCCTGTCCTCTACATCATCACCAATCATCATCTGTGTCCCCAATTACTCACATTTATGTCACTTCCTGTCCTCTACATCACCACCAATCATCATCTGTGTCCCCAATACTCACATTTATGTCACTTCCTGTCCTCTACATCATCACCAATCATCATCCGTGTCCCCAATACTCACATTTATGTCACTTCCTGTCCTCTACATCATCACCACCAATCATCATCCGTGTCCCCAATACTCACATTTATGTCACTTCCTGTCCTCTACATCATCATCAATCATCATCTGTGTCCCCAATACTCACATTTATGTCACTTCCTGTCCTCTACATCACCAATCATCATCTGTGTCCCCAATACTCACATTTATGTCATTTCCTGTCCTCTACATCACCAATCATCATCCGTGTCCCCAATACTCACATTTATGTCACTTCCTGTCCTCTACATCACCACCAATCATCATCCGTGTCCCCAATACTCACATTTATGTCACTTCCTGTCCTCTACATCATCACCAATCATCATCTGTGTCCCCAATACTCACATTTATGTCACTTCCTGTCCTCTACATCATCACCACCAATCATCATCCGTGTCCCCAATACTCACATTTATGTCACTTCCTGTCCTCTACATCATCACCAATCATCATCCGTGTCCCCAATACTCACATTTATGTCACTTCCTGTCCTCTACATCATCACCAATCATCATCTGTGTCCCCAATACTCACATTTATGTCACTTCCTGTCCTCTACATCACCACCAATCATCATCTGTGTCCCCAATACTCACATTTATGTCACTTCCTGTCTACATCATCACCAATCATCATCCGTGTCCCCAATACTCACATTTATGTCATTTCCTGTCTACATCATCACCAATCATCATCCGTGTCCCCAATACTCACATTTATGTCATTTCCTGTCCTCTACATCATCACCAATCATCATCTGTGTCCCCAATACTCACATTTATGTCACTTCCTGTCCTCTACATCACCACCAATCATCATCTGTGTCCCCAATACTCACATTTATGTCACTTCCTGTCCTCTACATCACCAATCATCATCCGTGTCCCCAATACTCACATTTATGTCATTTCCTGTCCTCTACATCATCACCAATCATCATCTGTGTCCCCAATACTCACATTTATGTCACTTCCTGTCCTCTACATCATCACCAATCATCATCTGTGTCCCCAATACTCACATTTATGTCACTTCCTGTCCTCTACATCATCACCAATCATCATCTGTGTCCCCAATACTCACATTTATGTCACTTCCTGTCCTCTACATCACCAATCATCATCCGTGTCCCCAATACTCACATTTATGTCACTTCCTGTCCTCTACATCATCACCAATCATCATCTGTGTCCCCAATACTCACATTTATGTCACTTCCTGTCCTCTACATCATCACCAATCATCATCTGTGTCCCCAATACTCACATTTATGTCACTTCCTGTCCTCTACATCATCACCAATCATCATCCGTGTCCCCAATACTCACATTTATGTCACTTCCTGTCCTCTACATCATCACCAATCATCATCCGTGTCCCCAATACTCACATTTATGTCACTTCCTGTCCTCTACATCACCAATCATCATCCGTGTCCCCAATACTCACATTTATGTCACTTCCTGTCCTCTACATCATCACCAATCATCATCTGTGTCCCCAATACTCACATTTATGTCACTTCCTGTCCTCTACATCACCAATCATCATCTGTGTCCCCAATACTCACATTTATGTCACTTCCTGTCCTCTACATCATCACCAATCATCATCTGTGTCCCCAATACTCACATTTATGTCACTTCCTGTCCTCTACATCACCAATCATCATCTGTGTCCCCAATACTCACATTTATGTCACTTCCTGTCCTCTACATCACCACCAATCATCATCCGTGTCCCCAATACTCACATTTATGTCACTTCCTGTCCTCTACATCACCACCAATCATCATCCGTGTCCCCAATACTCACATTTATGTCACTTCCTGTCCTCTACATCATCACCAATCATCATCTGTGTCCCCAATACTCACATTTATGTCACTTCCTGTCCTCTACATCACCACCAATCATCATCCGTGTCCCCAATACTCACATTTATGTCACTTCCTGTCCTCTACATCACCACCAATCATCATCCGTGTCCCCAATACTCACATTTATGTCACTTCCTGTCCTCTACATCACCAATCATCATCTGTGTCCCCAATACTCACATTTATGTCACTTCCTGTCCTCTACATCACCACCAATCATCATCCGTGTCCCCAATACTCACATTTATGTCACTTCCTGTCCTCTACATCACCAATCATCATCTGTGTCCCCAATACTCACATTTATGTCACTTCCTGTCTACATCATCACCAATCATCATCCGTGTCCCCAATATTCACATTTATGTCACTTCCTGTCCTCTACATCATCACCAATCATCATCCGTGTCCCCAATACTCACATTTATGTCACTTCCTGTCCTCTACATCACCACCAATCATCATCCGTGTCCCCAATACTCACATTTATGTCACTTCCTGTCCTCTACATCACCAATCATCATCTGTGTCCCCAATACTCACATTTATGTCACTTCCTGTCCTCTACATCATCACCACCAATCATCATCTGTGTCCCCAATACTCACATTTATGTCACTTCCTGTCCTCTACATCACCACCAATCATCATCCGTGTCCCCAATACTCACATTTATGTCACTTCCTGTCCTCTACATCACCAATCATCATCTGTGTCCCCAATACTCACATTTATGTCACTTCCTGTCCTCTACATCACCAATCATCATCCGTGTCCCCAATACTCACATTTATGTCACTTCCTGTCCTCTACATCACCACCAATCATCATCCGTGTCCCCAATACTCACATTTATGTCACTTCCTGTCCTCTACATCACCACCAATCATCATCCGTGTCCCCAATACTCACATTTATGTCACTTCCTGTCCTCTACATCACCACCAATCATCATCCGTGTCCCCAATACTCACATTTATGTCACTTCCTGTCCTCTACATCACCACAAATCATCATCTGTGTCCCCAATACTCACATTTATGTCACTTCCTG
The DNA here is from genome assembly GCF_042186555.1 of Aquarana catesbeiana. Classification (NCBI taxonomy): domain Eukaryota; kingdom Metazoa; phylum Chordata; class Amphibia; order Anura; family Ranidae; genus Aquarana; species Aquarana catesbeiana. The sequence continues at coordinate 5,376,393 of NC_133324.1, read as the reverse complement.
TCCTCTACATCACCACCAATCATCATCCGTGTCCCCAATACTCACATTTATGTCACTTCCTGTCCTCTACATCACCAATCATCATCTGTGTCCCCAATACTCACATTTATGTCACTTCCTGTCTACATCATCACCAATCATCATCCGTGTCCCCAATACTCACATTTATGTCACTTCCTGTCCTCTACATCATCACCAATCATCATCCGTGTCCCCAATACTCACATTTATGTCACTTCCTGTCCTCTACATCACCACCAATCATCATCCGTGTCCCCAATACTCACATTTATGTCACTTCCTGTCCTCTACATCACCACCAATCATCATCCGTGTCCCCAATACTCACATTTATGTCACTTCCTGTCCTCTACATCATCACCAATCATCATCCGTGTCCCCAATACTCACATTTATGTCACTTCCTGTCCTCTACATCATCACCACCAATCATCATCCGTGTCCCCAATACTCACATTTATGTCACTTCCTGTCCTTTACATCATCACCACCAATCATCATCCGTGTCCCCAATACTCACATTTATGTCACTTCCTGTCCTCTACATCATCACCAATCATCATCTGTGTCCCCAATACTCACATTTATGTCACTTCCTGTCCTCTACATCATCACCAATCATCATCCGTGTCCCCAATACTCACATTTATGTCACTTCCTGTCCTCTACATCACCACCAATCATCATCCATGTCCCCAATACTCACATTTATGTCACTTCCTGTCCTCTACATTACCACCAATCATCATCAGTGTCCCCAATACTCACATTTATGTCACTTCCTGTCCTCTACATCATCACCAATCATCATCTGTGTCCCCAATACTCACATTTATGTCACTTCCTGTCCTCTACATCATCACCAATCATCATCTGTGTCCCCAATACTCACATTTATGTCACTTCCTGTCCTCTACATCATCACCAATCATCATCTGTGTCCCCAATACTCACATTTATGTCACTTCCTGTCCTCTACATCATCACCAATCATCATCTGTGTCCCCAATACTCACATTTATGTCACTTCCTGTCCTCTACATCATCACCAATCATCATCCGTGTCCCCAATACTCACATTTATGTCACTTCCTGTCCTCTACATCACCAATCATCATCTGTGTCCCCAATACTCACATTTATGTCACTTCCTGTCCTCTACATTATCACCAATCATCATCTGTGTCCCCAATACTCACATTTATGTCACTTCCTGTCCTCTACATTATCACCAATCATCATCTGTGTCCCCAATACTCACATTTATGTCACTTCCTGTCCTCTACATCATCACCAATCATCATCCGTGTCCCCAATACTCACATTTATGTCACTTCCTGTCCTCTACATTATCACCAATCATCATCTGTGTCCCCAATACTCACATTTATATCACTTCCTGTCCTCTACATCATTATCAATCATCATCCGTGTCCCCAATACTCACATTTATATCACTTCCTGTCCTCTACATCATCACCAATCATCATCTGTGTCCCCAATACTCACATTTATGTCACTTCCTGTCCTCTACATCATCACCACCAATCATCATCCGTGTCCCCAATACTCACATTTATGTCACTTCCTGTCCTCTACATCACCACCAATCATCATCCGTGTCCCCAATACTCACATTTATGTCACTTCCTGTCCTCTACATCACCAATCATCATCTGTGTCCCCAATACTCACATTTATGTCACTTCCTGTCCTCTACATCACCAATCATCATCCGTGTCCCCAATACTCACATTTATGTCACTTCCTGTCCTCTACATCACCAATCATCATCTGTGTCCCCAATACTCACATTTATGTCACTTCCTGTCCTCTACATCACCAATCATCATCTGTGTCCCCAATACTCACATTTATGTCACTTCCTGTCCTCTACATCACCAATCATCATCCGTGTCCCCAATACTCACATTTATGTCACTTCCTGTCCTCTACATCATCACCAATCATCATCTGTGTCCCCAATACTCACATTTATGTCACTTCCTGTCCTCTACATCACCAATCATCATCTGTGTCCCCAATACTCACATTTATGTCACTTCCTGTCCTCTACATCACCAATCATCATCCGTGTCCCCAATACTCACATTTATGTCACTTCCTGTCCTCTACATCACCAATCATCATCCGTGTCCCCAATACTCACATTTATGTCACTTCCTGTCCTCTACATCACCAATCATCATCCGTGTCCCCAATACTCACATTTATGTCACTTCCTGTCCTCTACATCACCAATCATCATCCGTGTCCCCAATACTCACATTTATGTCACTTCCTGTCCTCTACATCACCAATCATCATCCGTGTCCCCAATACTCACATTTATGTCACTTCCTGTCCTCTACATCACCAATCATCATCTGTGTCCCCAATACTCACATTTATGTCACTTCCTGTCCTCTACATCATCACCAATCATCATCTGTGTCCCCAATACTCACATTTATGTCACTTCCTGTCCTCTACATCACCAATCATCATCTGTGTCCCCAATACTCACATTTATGTCACTTCCTGTCCTCTACATCATCACCAATCATCATCTGTGTCCCCAATACTCACATTTATGTCACTTCTTGTCTACATCATCACCAATCATTATCCGTGTCCCCAATACTCACATTTATGTCACTTCCTGTCCTCTACATCATCACCAATCATCATCCGTGTCCCCAATACTCACATTTATATCACTTCCTGTCCTCTACATTATCACCAATCATCATCCGTGTCCCCAATACTCACATTTATGTCACTTCCTGTCCTCTACATCATCACCACCAATCATCATCTGTGTCCCCAATACTCACATTTATGTCACTTCCTGTCCTCTACATCATCACCAATCATCATCCGTGTCCCCAATACTCACATTTATGTCACTTCCTGTCCTCTACATCACCAATCATCATCTGTGTCCCCAATACTCACATTTATGTCACTTCCTGTCCTCTACATCACCAATCATCATCTGTGTCCCCAATACTCACATTTATGTCACTTCCTGTCCTCTACATCACCAATCATCATCTGTGTCCCCAATACTCACATTTATGTCACTTCCTGTCTACATCATCACCAATCATCATCCGTGTCCCCAATACTCACATTTATGTCACTTCCTGTCCTCTACATCATCACCAATCATCATCCGTGTCCCCAATACTCACATTTATGTCACTTCCTGTCCTCTACATCACCAATCATCATCTGTGTCCCCAATACTCACATTTATGTCACTTCCTGTCTACATCATCACCAATCATCATCCGTGTCCCCAATACTCACATTTATGTCACTTCCTATCCTCTACATCATCACCAATCATCATCCGTGTCCCCAATACTCACATTTATGTCACTTCCTGTCCTCTACATCATCACCAATCATCATCTGTGTCCCCAATACTCACATTTATGTCACTTCCTGTCCTCTACATCATCACCAATCATCATCCGTGTCCCCAATACTCACATTTATGTCACTTCCTGTCCTCTACATCATCACCAATCATCATCTGTGTCCCCAATACTCACATTTATGTCACTTCCTGTCCTCTACATCATCACCAATCATCATCCGTGTCCCCAATACTCACATTTATGTCACTTCCTGTCCTCTACATCATCACCAATCATCATCTGTGTCCCCAATACTCACATTTATGTCACTTCCTGTCCTCTACATCACTAATCATCATCTGTGTCCCCAATACTCACATTTATGTCACTTCCTGTCCTCTACATCATCACCAATCATCATCCGTGTCCCCAATACTCACATTTATTTCACTTCCTGTCCTCTACATCACCACCAATCATCATCCGTGTCCCCAGTACTCACATTTATGTCACTTCCTGTCCTCTACATCACCACCAATCATCATCCGTGTCCCCAATACTCACATTTATGTCACTTCCTGTCCTCTACATCACCACCAATCATCATCCGTGTCCCCAATACTCACATTTATGTCACTTCCTGTCCTCTACATCACCACCAATCATCATCCGTGTCCCCAATACTCACATTTATGTCACTTCCTGTCCTCTACATCACCACCAATCATCATCCGTGTCCCCAATACTCACATTTATGTCACTTCCTGTCCTCTACATCATCACCAATCATCATCCGTGTCCCCAATACTCACATTTATGTCACTTCCTGTCCTCTACATCACCACCAATCATCATCTGTGTCCCCAATACTCACATTTATGTCACTTCCTGTCCTCTACATCACCACCAATCATCATCCGTGTCCCCAATACTCACATTTATGTCACTTCCTGTCCTCTACATCATCACCAATCATCATCCGTGTCCCAAATACTCACATTTATGTCACTTCCTGTCCTCTACATCATCACCAATCATCATCCGTGTCCCCAATACTCACATTTATGTCACTTCCTGTCCTCTACATCATCACAACTCATCATCCGTGTCCCCAATACTCACATTTATGTCACTTCCTGTCCTCTACATCATCACCAATCATCATCCGTGTCCCCAATACTCACATTTATGTCACTTCCTGTCCTCTACATCACCAATCATCATCCGTGTCCCCAATACTCACATTTATGTCACTTCCTGTCCTCTACATCACCAATCATCATCTGTGTCCCCAATACTCACATTTATGTCACTTCCTGTCCTCTACATCACCAATCATCATCCGTGTCCCCAATACTCACATTTATGTCACTTCCTGTCCTCTACATCATCACCACCAATCATCATCTGTGTCCCCAATACTCACATTTATGTCACTTCCTGTCCTCTACATCACCAATCATCATCTGTGTCCCCAATACTCACATTTATGTCACTTCCTGTCCTCTACATCACCAATCATCATCTGTGTCCCCAATACTCACATTTATGTCACTTCCTGTCCTCTACATCATCACCACCAATCATCATCTGTGTCCCCAATACTCACATTTATATCACTTCCTGTCCTCTACATCATCACCACCAATCATCATCTGTGTCCCCAATACTCACATTTATATCACTTCCTGTCCTCTACATCACCAATCATCATCATCAGTGTCCCCAATACTCACATTTATGTCACTTCCTGTCCTCTACATCACCACCAATCATCATCTGTGTCCCCAATACTCACATTTATGTCACTTCCTGTCCTCTACATCACCACCAATCATCATCCGTGTCCCCAATACTCACATTTATGTCACTTCCTGTCCTCTACATCATCACCAATCATCATCCGTGTCCCCAATACTCACATTTATGTCACTTCCTGTCCTCTACATCATCACCAATCATCATCTGTGTCCCCAATACTCACATTTATGTCACTTCCTGTCCTCTACATCATCATCAATCATCATCTGTGTCCCCAATACTCACATTTATGTCACTTCCTGTCCTCTACATCATCACCAATCATCATCTGTGTCCCCAATACTCACATTTATGTCACTTCCTGTCCTCTACATCATCACCAATCATCATCTGTGTCCCCAATACTCACATTTATGTCACTTCCTGTCCTCTACATCATCACCAATCATCATCCGTGTCCCCAATACTCACATTTATGTCACTTCCTGTCTTCTACATCACCACCAATCATCATCTGTGTCCCCAATACTCACATTTATGTCACTTCCTGTCCTCTACATCATCACCAATCATCATCCGTGTCCCCAATACTCACATTTATGTCACTTCCTGTCCTCTACATCATCACCAATCATCATCTGTGTCCCCAATACTCACATTTATGTCACTTCCTGTCCTCTACATCACCACCAATCATCATCTGTGTCCCCAATACTCACATTTATGTCACTTCCTGTCCTCTACATCATCACCAATCATCATCCGTGTCCCCAATACTCACATTTATGTCACTTCCTGTCCTCTACATCACCAATCATCATCTGTGTCCCCAATACTCACATTTATGTCACTTCCTGTCCTCTACATCACCACCAATCATCATCTGTGTCCCCAATACTCACATTTATGTCACTTCCTGTCCTCTACATCATCACCAATCATCATCTGTGTCCCCAATACTCACATTTATGTCACTTCCTGTCCTCTACATCATCACCACCAATCATCATCCGTGTCCCCAATACTCACATTTATGTCACTTCCTGTCCTCTACATCATCACCAATCATCATCCGTGTCCCCAATACTCACATTTATGTCACTTCCTGTCCTCTACATCACCAATCATCATCTGTGTCCCCAATACTCACATTTATGTCACTTCCTGTCCTCTACATCACCACCAATCATCATCTGTGTCCCCAATACTCACATTTATGTCACTTCCTGTCCTCTACATCACCAATCATCATCTGTGTCCCCAATACTCACATTTATGTCACTTCCTGTCCTCTACATCATCACCACCAATCATCATCCGTGTCCCCAATACTCACATTTATGTCACTTCCTGTCCTCTACATCATCACCAATCATCATCTGTGTCCCCAATACTCACATTTATGTCACTTCCTGTCCTCTACATCATCACCACCAATCATCATCCGTGTCCCCAATACTCACATTTATGTCACTTCCTGTCCTCTACATCACCAATCATCATCTGTGTCCCCAATACTCACATTTATGTCACTTCCTGTCCTCTACATCATCACCACCAATCATCATCCGTGTCCCCAATACTCACATTTATGTCACTTCCTGTCCTCTACATCACCACCAATCATCATCTGTGTCCCCAATACTCACATTTATGTCACTTCCTGTCCTCTACATCATCACCAATCATCATCTGTGTCCCCAATACTCACATTTATGTCACTTCCTGTCCTCTACATCATCACCAATCATCATCCGTGTCCCCAATACTCACATTTATGTCACTTCCTGTCCTCTACATTATCACCAATCATCATCTGTGTCCCCAATACTCACATTTATGTCACTTCCTGTCCTCTACATCATCACCAATCATCATCTGTGTCCCCAATACTCACATTTATGTCACTTCCTGTCCTCTACATCATCACCAATCATCATCTGTGTCCCCAATACTCACATTTATGTCACTTCCTGTCCTCTACATCATCACCACCAATCATCATCCGTGTCCCAAATACTCACATTTATGTCACTTCCTGTCCTCTACATCACCACCAATCATCATCAGTGTCCCCAATACTCACATTTCTGTCACTTCCTGTCCTCTACATCACCACCAATCATCATCTGTGTCCCCAATACTCACATTTATGTCACTTCCTGTCCTCTACATCATTATCAATCATCATCCGTGTCCCCAATACTCACATTTATGTCACTTCCTGTCCTCTACATCACCAATCATCATCCGTGTCCCCAATACTCACATTTATGTCACTTCCTGTCCTCTACATCTCCAATCATCATCATCAGTGTCCCCAATACTCACATTTATGTCACTTCCTGTCCTCTACATCATCACCAATCATCATCTGTGTCCCCAATACTCACATTTATGTCACTTCCTGTCCTCTACATCACCAATCATCATCTGTGTCCCCAATACTCACATTTATGTCACTTCCTGTCCTCTACATCACCAATCATCATCTGTGTCCCCAATACTCACATTTATGTCACTTCCTGTCCTCTACATCATCACCAATCATCATCCGTGTCCCCAATACTCACATTTATGTCACTTCCTGTCCTCTACATCATCACCAATCATCATCCGTGTCCCCAATACTCACATTTATGTCACTTCCTGTCCTCTACATCATCACTAATCATCATCCGTGTCCCCAATACTCACATTTATGTCACTTCCTGTCCTCTACATCATCACCAATCATCATCCGTGTCCCCAATACTCACATTTATGTCACTTCCTGTCCTCTACATCACCACCAATCATCATCTGTGTCCCCAATACTCACATTTATGTCACTTCCTGTCCTCTACATCACCACCAATCATCATCCGTGTCCCCAATACTCACATTTATGTCACTTCCTGTCCTCTACATCACCAATCATCATCCGTGTCCCCAATACTCACATTTATGTCACTTCCTGTCCTCTACATCACCAATCATCATCCGTGTCCCCAATACTCACATTTATGTCACTTCCTGTCCTCTACATCATCACCAATCATCATCCGTGTCCCCAATACTCACATTTATGTCACTTCCTGTCCTCTACATCATCACCACCAATCATCATCTGTGTCCCCAATACTCACATTTATGTCACTTCCTGTCCTCTACATCATCACCAATCATCATCTGTGTCCCCAATACTCACATTTATGTCACTTCCTGTCCTCTACATTATCACCAATCATCATCTGTGTCCCCAATACTCACATTTATGTCACTTCCTGTCCTCTACATCATCACCAATCATCATCTGTGTCCCCAATACTCACATTTATGTCACTTCCTGTCCTCTACATCATCACCAATCATCATCCGTGTCCCCAATACTCACATTTATGTCACTTCCTGTCCTCTACATCATCACCAATCATCATCTGTGTCCCCAATACTCACATTTATGTCACTTCCTGTCCTCTACATCATCACCACTCATCATCTGTGTCCCCAATACTCACATTTATGTCACTTCCTGTCCTCTACATTACCACCAATCATCATCTGTGTCCCCAATACTCACATTTATGTCACTTCCTGTCCTCTACATTATCACCAATCATCATCTGTGTCCCCAATACTCACATTTATGTCACTTCCTGTCCTCTACATTATCACCAATCATCATCTGTGTCCCCAATACTCACATTTATGTCACTTCCTGTCCTCTACATCATCACCAATCATCATCTGTGTCCCCAATACTCACATTTATGTCACTTCCTGTCCTCTACATCATCACCAATCATCATCTGTGTCCCCAATACTCACATTTATGTCACTTCCTGTCCTCTACATCATCACCAATCATCATCTGTGTCCCCAATACTCACATTTATGTCACTTCCTGTCCTCTACATCACCAATCATCATCTGTGTCCCCAATACTCACATTTATGTCACTTCCTGTCCTCTACATCACCAATCATCATCTGTGTCCCCAATACTCACATTTATGTCACTTCCTGTCCTCTACATCACCAATCATCATCCGTGTCCCCAATACTCACATTTATGTCACTTCCTGTCCTCTACATCATCACCAATCATCATCTGTGTCCCCAATACTCACATTTATGTCACTTCCTGTCCTCTACATCATCACCAATCATCATCTGTGTCCCCAATACTCACATTTATGTTACTTCCTGTCCTCTACATCATCACCAATCATCATCTGTGTCCCCAATACTCACATTTATGTCACTTCCTGTCCTCTACATCACCACCACCAATCATCATCTGTGTCCCCAATACTCACATTTATGTCACTTCCTGTCCTCTACATCACCACCACCAATCATCATCTGTGTCCCCAATACTCACATTTATGTCACTTCCTGTCCTCTACATCACCACCACCAATCATCATCTGTGTCCCCAATACTCACATTTATGTCACTTCCTGTCCTCTACATCACCACCACCAATCATCATCCGTGTCCCCAATACTCACATTTATGTCACTTCCTGTCCTTTACATCATCACCACCAATCATCATCTGTGTCCCCAATACTCACATTTATGTCACTTCCTGTCCTCTACATCACCAATCATCATCTGTGTCCCCAATACTCACATTTATGTCACTTCCTGTCCTTTACATCATCACCACCAATCATCATCTGTGTCCCCAATACTCACATTTATGTCACTTCCTGTCCTCTACATCATCACCACCAATCATCATCTGTGTCCCCAATACTCACATTTATGTCACTTCCTGTCCTCTACATCATCACCAATCATCATCTGTGTCCCCAATACTCACATTTATGTCACTTCCTGTCCTCTACATCACCACCAATCATCATCTGTGTCCCCAATACTCACATTTATGTCACTTCCTGTCCTCTACATCACCAATCATCATCTGTGTCCCCAATACTCACATTTATGTCACTTCCTGTCCTCTACATCATTATCAATCATCATCCGTGTCCCCAATACTCACATTTATGTCACTTCCTGTCCTCTACATCATCACCAATCATCATCTGTGTCCCCAATACTCACATTTATGTCACTTCCTGTCCTCTACATCATCACCAATCATCATCTGTGTCCCCAATACTCACATTTATGTCACTTCCTGTCCTCTACATCATCACCACCAATCATCATCTGTGTCCCCAATACTCACATTTATGTCACTTCCTGTCCTCTACATCATCACCAATCATCATCTGTGTCCCCAATACTCACATTTATGTCACTTCCTGTCCTCTACATCACCAATCATCATCTGTGTCCCCAATACTCACATTTATGTCACTTCCTGTCCTCTACATCACCACCAATCATCATCTGTGTCCCCAATACTCACATTTATATCACTTCCTGTCCTCTACATCATCACCAATCATCATCTGTGTCCCCAATACTCACATTTATGTCACTTCCTGTCCTCTACATCATCACCAATCATCATCTGTGTCCCCAATACTCACATTTATGTCACTTCCTGTCCTCTACATCATTATCAATCATCATCCGTGTCCCCAATACTCATATTTATGTCACTTCCTGTCCTCTACATCATCACCACCAATCATCATCTGTGTCCCCAATACTCACATTTATGTCACTTCCTGTCCTCTACATCATCACCACCAATCATCATCCGTGTCCCCAATACTCACATTTATGTCACTTCCTGTCCTCTACATCATCACCACCAATCATCATCTGTGTCCCCAATACTCACATTTATGTCACTTCCTGTCCTCTACATCATCATCAATCATCATCCGTGTCCCCAATACTCACATTTATGTCACTTCCTGTCCTCTACATCATCACCAATCATCATCTGTGTCCCCAATACTCACATTTATGTCACTTCCTGTCCTCTACATCATCACCAATCATCATCCGTGTCCCCAATACTCACATTTATGTCACTTCCTGTCCTCTACATCATCACCACCAATCATCATCCGTGTCCCCAATACTCACATTTATGTCACTTCCTGTCCTCTACATCATCACCACCAATCATCATCCGTGTCCCCAATACTCACATTTATGTCACTTCCTGTCCTCTACATCATCACCACCAATCATCATCTGTGTCCCCAATACTCACATTTATGTCACTTCCTGTCCTCTACATCATCATCAATCATCATCCGTGTCCCCAATACTCACATTTATGTCACTTCCTGTCCTCTACATCATCACCAATCATCATCCGTGTCCCCAATACTCACATTTATGTCACTTCCTGTCCTCTACATCATCACCACCAATCATCATCCGTGTCCCCAATACTCACATTTATGTCACTTCCTGTCCTCTACATCATCATCAATCATCATCTGTGTCCCCAATACTCACATTTATGTCACTTCCTGTCCTCTACATCATCACCAATCATCATCCGTGTCCCCAATACTCACATTTATGTCACTTCCTGTCCTCTACATTATCACCAATCATCATCTGTGTCCCCAATACTCACATTTATGTCACTTCCTGTCCTCTACATCATCACCAATCATCATCTGTGTCCCCAATACTCACATTTATGTCACTTCCTGTCCTCTACATCATCACCAATCATCATCTGTGTCCCCAATACTCACATTTATGTCACTTCCTGTCCTCTACATCACCACCAATCATCATCTGTGTCCCCAATACTCACATTTATGTCACTTCCTGTCCTCTACATCATCATCAATCATCATCTGTGTCCCCAATACTCACATTTATGTCACTTCCTGTCCTCTACATCATCACCAATCATCATCTGTGTCCCCAATACTCACATTTATGTCACTTCCTGTCCTCTACATCATCACCAATCATCATCTGTGTCCCCAATACTCACATTTATGTCACTTCCTGTCCTCTACATCATCATCAATCATCATCTGTGTCCCCAATACTCACATTTATGTCACTTCCTGTCCTCTACATCATCATCAATCATCATCTGTGTCCCCAATACTCACATTTATGTCACTTCCTGTCCTCTACATCATCACCACCAATCATCATCCGTGTCCCCAATACTCACATTTATGTCACTTCCTGTCCTCTACATCACCACCAATCATCATCTGTGTCCCCAATACTCACATTTATGTCACTTCCTGTCCTCTACATCACCAATCATCATCTGTGTCCCCAATACTCACATTTATGTCACTTCCTGTCCTCTACATCATCACCACCAATCATCATCCGTGTCCCCAATACTCACATTTATGTCACTTCCTGTCCTCTACATCACCAATCATCATCCGTGTCCCCAATACTCACATTTATGTCACTTCCTGTCCTCTACATCATCACCACCAATCATCATCCGTGTCCCCAATACTCACATTTATGTCACTTCCTGTCCTCTAAATCACCAATCATCATCTGTGTCCCCAATACTCACATTTATGTCACTTCCTGTCCTCTACATCATCACCACCAATCATCATCCGTGTCCCCAATACTCACATTTATGTCACTTCCTGTCCTCTACATCACCACCAATCATCATCTGTGTCCCCAATACTCACATTTATGTCACTTCCTGTCCTCTACATCACCACCAATCATCATCTGTGTCCCCAATACTCACATTTATGTCACTTCCTGTCCTCTACATCACCAATCATCATCCGTGTCCCCAATACTCACATTTATGTCACTTCCTGTCCTCTACATCACCACCAATCATCATCTGTGTCCCCAATACTCACATTTATGTCACTTCCTGTCCTCTACATCATCACCAATCATCATCTGTGTCCCCAATACTCACATTTATGTCACTTCCTGTCCTCTACATCACCACCAATCATCATCTGTGTCCCCAATACTCACATTTATGTCACTTCCTGTCCTTCTACATCATCAATCATCATCATCTGTGTCCCCAATGCTCACATTTATGTCACTTCCTGTCCTCTACATCATCACCAATCATCATCTGTGTCCCCAATACTCACATTTATGTCACTTCCTGTCCTCTACATCATCACCAATCATCATCCGTGTCCCCAATACTCACATTTATGTCACTTCCTGTCCTCTACATCATCACCAATCATCATCTGTGTCCCCAATACTCACATTTATGTCACTTCCTGTCCTCTACATCATCACCAATCATCATCTGTGTCCCCAATACTCACATTTATGTCACTTCCTGTCCTCTACATCATCACCAATCATCATCTGTGTCCCCAATACTCACATTTATGTCACTTCCTGTCCTCTACATCATCACCAATCATCATCTGTGTCCCCAATACTCACATTTATGTCACTTCCTGTCCTCTACATCATCACCAATCATCATCTGTGTCCCCAATACTCACATTTATGTCACTTCCTGTCCTCTACATCATCACTAATCATCATCCGTGTCCCCAATACTCACATTTATGTCACTTCCTGTCCTCTACATCACCACCAATCATCATCCGTGTCCCAAATACTCACATTTATGTCACTTCCTGTCCTCTACATCATCACCAATCATCATCCGTGTCCCAAATACTCACATTTATGTCACTTCCTGTCCTCTACATCACCACCAATCATCATCTGTGTCCCCAATACTCACATTTATGTCACTTCCTGTCCTCTACATCATTATCAATCATCATCCGTGTCCCCAATACTCACATTTATGTCACTTCCTGTCCTCTACATCATTATCAATCATCATCCGTGTCCCCAATACTCACATTTATGTCACTTCCTGTCCTCTACATCATTATCAATCATCATCTGTGTCCTCAATACTCACATTTATGTCACTTCCTGTCCTCTACACCACCAATCATCATCCGTGTCCCCAATACTCACATTTATGTCACTTCCTGTCCTCTACATCATCACCAATCATCATTCGTGTCCCCAATACTCACATTTATGTCACTTCCTGTCCTCTACATCATCACCAATCATCATCTGTGTCCCCAATACTCACATTTATGTCACTTCCTGTCCTCTACATCACCAATCATCATCCGTGTCCCCAATACTCACATTTATGTCACTTCCTGTCCTCTACATCATCACCACCAATCATCATCTGTGTCCCCAATACTCACATTTATATCACTTCCTGTCCTCTACATCACCAATCATCATCATCAGTGTCCCCAATACTCACATTTATGTCACTTCCTGTCCTCTACATCATCACCAATCATCATCTGTGTCCCCAATACTCACATTTATGTCACTTCCTGTCCTCTACATCATCATCAATCATCATCTGTGTCCCCAATACTCACATTTATGTCACTTCCTGTCCTCTACATCACCAATCATCATCTGTGTCCCCAATACTCACATTTATGTCACTTCCTGTCCTCTACATCACCAATCATCATCTGTGTCCCCAATACTCACATTTATGTCACTTCCTGTCCTCTACATCATCACTAATCATCATCCGTGTCCCCAATACTCACATTTATGTCACTTCCTGTCCTCTACATCATCACCAATCATCATCCGTGTCCCCAATACTCACATTTATGTCACTTCCTGTCCTCTACATCACCACCAATCATCATCTGTGTCCCCAATACTCACATTTATGTCACTTCCTGTCCTCTACATCACCAATCATCATCTGTGTCCCCAATACTCACATTTATGTCACTTCCTGTCCTCTACATCACCACCAATCATCATCCGTGTCCCCAATACTCACATTTATGTCACTTCCTGTCCTCTACATCACCACCAATCATCATCCGTGTCCCCAATACTCACATTTATGTCACTTCCTGTCCTCTACATCACCACCAATCATCATCCGTGTCCCCAATACTCACATTTATGTCACTTCCTGTCCTCTACATCATCACCAATCATCATCCGTGTCCCCAATACTCACATTTATGTCACTTCCTGTCCTCTACATCACCACCAATCATCATCCGTGTCCCCAATACTCACATTTATGTCACTTCCTGTCCTCTACATCACCAATCATCATCCGTGTCCCCAATACTCACATTTATGTCACTTCCTGTCCTCTACATCACCAATCATCATCCGTGTCCCCAATACTCACATTTATGTCACTTCCTGTCCTCTACATCATCACCAATCATCATCCGTGTCCCCAATACTCACATTTATGTCACTTCCTGTCCTCTACATCATCACCACCAATCATCATCTGTGTCCCCAATACTCACATTTATGTCACTTCCTGTCCTCTACATCATCACCAATCATCATCTGTGTCCCCAATACTCACATTTATGTCACTTCCTGTCCTCTACATCATCACCAATCATCATCTGTGTCCCCAATACTCACATTTATGTCACTTCCTGTCCTCTACATCATCACCAATCATCATCTGTGTCCCCAATACTCACATTTATGTCACTTCCTGTCCTCTACATCATCACCACTCATCATCTGTGTCCCCAATACTCACATTTATGTCACTTCCTGTCCTCTACATTACCACCAATCATCATCTGTGTCCCCAATACTCACATTTATGTCACTTCCTGTCCTCTACATTATCACCAATCATCATCTGTGTCCCCAATACTCACATTTATGTCACTTCCTGTCCTCTACATTATCACCAATCATCATCTGTGTCCCCAATACTCACATTTATGTCACTTCCTGTCCTCTACATCATCACCAATCATCATCTGTGTCCCCAATACTCACATTTATGTCACTTCCTGTCCTCTACATCATCACCAATCATCATCTGTGTCCCCAATACTCACATTTATGTCACTTCCTGTCCTCTACATCATCACCAATCATCATCTGTGTCCCCAATACTCACATTTATGTCACTTCCTGTCCTCTACATCATCACCACCAATCATCATCTGTGTCCCCAATACTCACATTTATGTCACTTCCTGTCCTCTACATCATCACCAATCATCATCTGTGTCCCCAATACTCACATTTATGTCACTTCCTGTCCTCTACATCATCACCAATCATCATCCGTGTCCCCAATACTCACATTTATGTCACTTCCTGTCCTCTACATCATCACCAATCATCATCTGTGTCCCCAATACTCACATTTATGTCACTTCCTGTCCTCTACATCATCACCAATCATCATCTGTGTCCCCAATACTCACATTTATGTCACTTCCTGTCCTCTACATCATCACCAATCATCATCTGTGTCCCCAATACTCACATTTATGTCACTTCCTGTCCTCTACATCATCACCAATCATCATCCGTGTCCCAAATACTCACATTTATGTCACTTCCTGTCCTCTACATCACCAATCATCATCTGTGTCCCCAATACTCACATTTATGTCACTTCCTGTCCTCTACATCATCACCAATCATCATCCGTGTCCCCAATACTCACATTTATGTCACTTCCTGTCCTCTACATCACCAATCATCATCTGTGTCCCCAATACTCACATTTATGTCACTTCCTGTCCTCTACATCATTATCAATCATCATCCGTGTCCCCAATACTCACATTTATGTCACTTCCTGTCCTCTACATCATCACCACCAATCATCATCTGTGTCCCCAATACTCACATTTATGTCACTTCCTGTCCTCTACATCATCACCAATCATCATCTGTGTCCCCAATACTCACATTTATGTCACTTCCTGTCCTCTACATCATCACCAATCATCATCTGTGTCCCCAATACTCACATTTATGTCACTTCCTGTCCTCTACATCATCACCAATCATCATCTGTGTCCCCAATACTCACATTTATGTCACTTCCTGTCCTCTACATCATCACCAATCATCATCTGTGTCCCCAATACTCACATTTATGTCACTTCCTGTCCTCTACATCATCACCAATCATCATCTGTGTCCCCAATACTCACATTTATGTCACTTCCTGTCCTCTACATCATCACCAATCATCATCTGTGTCCCCAATACTCACATTTATGTCACTTCCTGTCCTCTACATCACCAATCATCATCCGTGTCCCCAATACTCACATTTATGTCACTTCCTGTCCTCTACATGACCAATCATCATCCGTGTCCCCAATACTCACATTTATGTCATTTCCTGTCCTCTACATCATCACCACCAATCATCATCCGTGTCCCCAATACTCACATTTATGTCACTTCCTGTCCTCTACATCATCACCAATCATCATCTGTGTCCCCAATACTCACATTTATGTCACTTCCTGTCCTCTACATCACCAATCATCATCTGTGTCCCCAATACTCACATTTATGTCACTTCCTGTCCTCTACATCACCAATCATCATCCGTGTCCCCAATACTCACATTTATGTCACTTCCTGTCCTCTACATCATCACCAATCATCATCTGTGTCCCCAATACTCACATTTATGTCACTTCCTGTCCTCTACATCACCACCAATCATCATCTGTGTCCCCAATACTCACATTTATGTCACTTCCTGTCCTCTACATCACCACCATCAATCATCATCTGTGTCCCCAATACTCACATTTATGTCACTTCCTGTCCTCTACATCACCACCAATCATCATCTGTGTCCCCAATACTCACATTTATGTCACTTCCTGTCCTCTACATCATCACCAATCATCATCCGTGTCCCCAATACTCACATTTATGTCACTTCCTGTCCTCTACATCATCACCAATCATCATCTGTGTCCCCAATACTCACATTTATGTCACTTCCTGTCCTCTACATCATCACCAATCATCATCTGTGTCCCCAATACTCACATTTATGTCACTTCCTGTCCTCTACATCATCACCAATCATCATCTGTGTCCCCAATACTCACATTTATGTCACTTCCTGTCCTCTACATCACCACCAATCATCATCTGTGTCCCCAATACTCACATTTATGTCACTTCCTGTCCTCTACATCATCACCAATCATCATCCGTGTCCCCAATACTCACATTTATGTCACTTCCTGTCCTCTACATCATCACCAATCATCATCTGTGTCCCCAATACTCACATTTATGTCACTTCCTGTCCTCTACATCATCACCAATCATTAACTGCGGATACAATGTTATATCTCATCCAGTCACAATACAGATCTCCCATAATAATCATCCAATCAGATCTCTTCATTATATATATATATATATTATACAGTCAGTATTGGGGATTGATGTCTCATATTTCTCCTCTCTCAGGGTGAAGATGAATATAGGACAGCCCAGTGGGCGGCGCTCTGTGTCTCCTCGGATCCTCCTATTGGATATAAACCCCCCTGGTTGGGCGATGGTGAGGGCGGAGCTATGTGAGGCGTTAATGAACAGTCTGAGTCTGGCGGCAGCTACGTCACCGAGAGGAGATCTACTGGGCGTGTACACCGCCCGAGAGACCGCCCACCGCCTCCTCCCCCTACTGGTAATACTAAGAACTGCTCCCCCTACTGATAATACTGAGAACTGCTCCCCCTACTGATAATACTGAGAACTGCACCCCCTACTGATAATACTGAGAACTGCACCCCCTACTGGTAATACTGAGAACTGCTCCCCCTACTGATAATACTGAGAACTGCTCCCCCTACTGATAATACTGAGAACTGCTCCCCCTACTGATAATACTGAGAACTGCTCCCCCTACTGATAATACTGAGAACTGCACCCCTACTGATAATACTGAGAACTGCTCCCCCTACTGATAATACTGAGAACTGCTCCCCCTACTGATAATACTGAGAACTGCACCCCCTACTGGTAATACTGAGAACTGCTCCCCCTACTGATAATACTGAGAACTGCTCCCCCTACTGATAATACTGAGAACTGCATCCCCTACTGATAATACTGAGAACTGCTCCCCCTACTGATAATACTGAGAACTGCACCCCCTACTGGTAATACTGAGAACTGCTCCCCCTACTGATAATACCGAGAACTGCTCCCCCTACTGATAATACTGAGAACTGCTCCCCCTACTGATAATACTGAGAACTGCACCCCCTACTGGTAATACTGAGAACTGCTCCCCCTACTGATAATACTGAGAACTGCTCCCCCTACTGATAATACTGAGAACTGCACCCCCTACTGATAATACTGAGAACTGCTCCCCCTACTGATAATACTGAGAACTGCTCCCCCTACTGATAATACTGAGAACTGCTCCCCCTATTGATAATACTGAGAACTGCACCCCCTACTGATAATACTGAGAACTGCTCCCCCTACTGATAATACTGAGAACTGCTCCCCCTACTGATAATACTGAGAACTGCTCCCCCTACTGATAATACTGAGAACTGCTCCCCCTACTGATAATACTGAGAACTGCACCCCCTACTGATAATACTGAGAACTGCTCCCCCTACTGATAATACTGAGAACTGCTCCCCCTACTGATAATACCGAGAACTGCTCCCCCTACTGATAATACCGAGAACTGCTCCCCCTACTGGTAATACCGAGAACTGCACCCCCTACTGATAATACTGAGAACTGCTCCCCCTACTGATAATACCGAGAACTGCTCCCCCTACTGATAATACTGAGAACTGCACCCCTACTGATAATACTGAGAACTGCTCCCCCTACTGATAATACCGAGAACTGCTCCCCCTACTGATAATACTGAGAACTGCTCCCCCTACTGATAATACCGAGAACTGCTCCCCCTACTGATAATACTGAGAACTCCTCCCCCTACTGGTAATACTGAGAACTGCACCCCCTACTGATAATACTGAGAACTGCACCCCCTACTGATAATACTGAGAACTGCTCCCCCTACTGATAATACTGAGAACTGCTCCCCCTACTGATAATACTGAGAACTGCACCCCCTACTGATAATACTGAGAACTGCACCCCCTACTGATAATACAGAGAACTGCACCCCCTACTGATAATACCGAGAACTGCTCCCCCTACTGATAATACTGAGAACTGCACCCCCTACTGATAATACTGAGAACTGCTCCCCCTACTGATAATACTGAGAACTGCACCCCCTACTGATAATACCGAGAACTGCACCCCCTACTGATAATACTGAGAACTGCACCCCCTACTGATAATACCGAGAACTGCACCCCCTACTGATAATACTGAGAACTGCATCCCCTACTGATAATACTGAGAACTGCTCCCCCTACTGATAATACTGAGAACTGCACCCCCTACTGATAATACTGAGAACTGCTCCCCCTACTGATAATACTGAGAACTGCACCCCCTACTGATAATACCGAGAACTGCACCCCCTACTGATAATACTGAGAACTGCTCCCCCTACTGATAATACTGAGAACTGCTCCCCCTACTGATAATACTGAGAACTGCACCCCCTACTGATAATACTGAGAACTGCTCCCTCTACTGATAATACTGAGAACTGCACCCCCTACTGATAATACTGAGAACTGCTCCCCCTACTGATAATACTGAGAACTGCACCCCCTACTGATAATACTGAGAACTGCTCCCCCTACTGATAATATCGAGAACTGCTCCCCCTACTGATAATACTGAGAACTGCACCCCCTACTGATAATACTGAGAACTGCTCCCCCTACTGATAATACAGAGAACTGCTCCCCCTACTGATAATACTGAGAACTGCACCCCCTACTGATAATACTGAGAACTGCTCCCCCTACTGATAATACAGAGAACTGCTCCCCCTACTGATAATACTGAGAACTGCACCCCCTACTGATAATACTGAGAACTGCTCCCCCTACTGATAATACTGAGAACTGCTCCCCCTACTGATAATACTGAGAACTGCACCCTCTACTGATAATACTGAGAACTGCTCCCCCTACTGATAATACTGAGAACTGCACCCCCTACTGATAATACTGAGAACTGCTCCCCCTACTGATAATACTGAGAACTGCACCCTCTACTGATAATACTGAGAACTGCACCCCCTACTGATAATACTGAGAACTGCACCCCCTACTGATAATACTGAGAACTGCTCCCCCTACTGATAATACCGAGAACTGCACCCTCTACTGATAATACTGAGAACTGCTCCCCCTACTGATAATACTGAGAACTGCACCCTCTACTGATAATACTGAGAACTGCTCCCCCTACTGATAATACTGAGAACTGCACCCCCTACTGATAATACTGAGAACTGCTCCCCCTACTGATAATACTGAGAACTGCACCCTCTACTGATAATACTGAGAACTGCACCCTCTACTGATAATACTGAGAACTGCTCCCTCTACTGATAATACTGAGAACTGCTCCCCCTACTGATAATACCGAGAACTGCACCCTCTACTGATAATACTGAGAACTGCTCCCCCTACTGATAATACTGAGAACTGCTCCCCCTACTGATAATACTGAGAACTGCTCCCCCTACTGATAATACTGAGAACTGCACCCTCTACTGATAATACTGAGAACTGCTCCCTCTACTGATAATACTGAGAACTGCACCCTCTACTGATAATACTGAGAACTGCACCCTCTACTGATAATACCGAGAACTGCTCCCCCTACTGATAATACTGAGAACTGCACCCCCTACTGATAATACAGAGAACTGCTCCCCCTACTGATAATACTGAGAACTGCACCCCCTACTGATAATACTGAGAACTGCTCCCCCTACTGATAATACTGAGAACTGCTCCCCCTACTGATAATACCGAGAACTGCTCCCCCTACTGATAATACTGAGAACTGCTCCCC
Source organism: Aquarana catesbeiana (assembly GCF_042186555.1). Taxonomy (NCBI): domain Eukaryota; kingdom Metazoa; phylum Chordata; class Amphibia; order Anura; family Ranidae; genus Aquarana; species Aquarana catesbeiana. Next base: position 5,354,553 of record NC_133324.1, on the reverse strand, counting down.
CTACTGATAATACTGAGAACTGCTCCCCCTACTGATAATACTGAGAACTGCTCCCCCTACTGATAATACTGAGAACTGCTCCCCCTACTGATAATACCGAGAACTGCTCCCCCTACTGATAATACTGAGAACTGCACCCCCTACTGATAATACTGAGAACTGCTCCCCCTACTGATAATACCGAGAACTGCTCCCCCTACTGATAATACTGAGAACTGCTCCCCCTACTGATAATACCGAGAACTGCTCCCTCTACTGGTAATACTGAGAACTGCTCCCCCTACTGATAATACTGAGAACTGCTCCCCCTACTGATAATACTGAGAACTGCTCCCCCTACTGATAATACTGAGAACTGCTCCCCCTACTGATAATACTGAGAACTGCTCCCCCTACTGATAATACTGAGAACTGCTCCCCCTACTGATAATACTGAGAACTGCACCCCCTACTGATAATACTGAGAACTGCACCCCCTACTGATAATACTGAGAACTGCTCCCTCTACTGATAATACTGAGAACTGCTCCCCCTACTGATAATACCGAGAACTGCACCCCCTACTGATAATACTGAGAACTGCACCCCCTACTGATAATACAGAGAACTGCTCCCCCTACTGATAATACTGAGAACTGCTCCCTCTACTGATAATACTGAGAACTGCTCCCCCTACTGATAATACTGAGAACTGCACCCCCTACTGATAATACTGAGAACTGCACCCCCTACTGATAATACTGAGAACTGCTCCCCCTACTGATAATACTGAGAACTGCACCCCCCACTGATAATACCGAGAACTGCACCCCCTACTGATAATACTGAGAACTGCTCCCCCTACTGATAATACTGAGAACTGCACCCCCTACTGATAATACTGAGAACTGCTCCCCCTACTGATAATACTGAGAACTGCACCCCCTACTGATAATACTGAGAACTGCACCCCCTACTGATAATACTGAGAACTGCTCCCCCTACTGATAATACTGAGAACTGCTCCCCCTACTGATAATACTGAGAACTGCACCCCCTACTGATAATACTGAGAACTGCTCCCCCTACTGATAATACTGAGAACTGCTCCCCCTACTGATAATACTGAGAACTGCACCCCCTACTGATAATACTGAGAACTGCTCCCCCTACTGATAATACTGAGAACTGCTCCCCCTACTGATAATACTGAGAACTGCACCCCCCACTGATAATACCGAGAACTGCTCCCCCTACTGATAATACTGAGAACTGCACCCCCTACTGATAATACTGAGAACTGCACCCCCTACTGATAATACCGAGAACTGCTCCCCCTACTGGTAATACTGAGAACTGCTCCCCCTACTGATAATACTGAGAACTGCTCCCTCTACTGATAATACTGAGAACTGCTCCCCCTACTGATAATACCGAGAACTGCTCCCCCTACTGATAATACTGAGAACTGCTCCCTCTACTGATAATACTGAGAACTGCACCCCCCACTGATAATACCGAGAACTGCTCCCCCTACTGATAATACTGAGAACTGCACCCCCTACTGATAATACTGAGAACTGCTCCCCCTACTGATAATACTGAGAACTGCACCCCCTACTGATAATACCGAGAACTGCACCCCCTACTGATAATACTGAGAACTGCTCCCCCTACTGATAATACTGAGAACTGCTCCCCCTACTGATAATACTGAGAACTGCTCCCCCTACTGATAATACTGAGAACTGCTCCCCCTACTGATAATACTGAGAACTGCTCCCCCTACTGATAATACTGAGAACTGCTCCCCCTACTGATAATACTGAGAACTGCTCCCCCTACTGATAATACTGAGAACTGCTCCCCCTACTGGTAATACTGAGAACTGCACCCCCCACTGATAATACCGAGAACTGCACCCCCTACTGATAATACTGAGAACTGCTCCCCCTACTGATAATACTGAGAACTGCTCCCCCTACTGATAATACTGAGAACTGCTCCCCCTACTGATAATACTGAGAACTGCTCCCCCTACTGATAATACTGAGAACTGCTCCCCCTACTGATAATACTGAGAACTGCTCCCCCTACTGATAATACTGAGAACTGCTCCCCCTACTGATAATACTGAGAACTGCACCCTCTACTGATAATACTGAGAACTGCTCCCCCTACTGATAATACTGAGAACTGCTCCCCCTACTGATAATACTGAGAACTGCTCCCCCTACTGATAATACTGAGAACTGCACCCCCTACTGATAATACTGAGAACTGCACCCCCCACTGATAATACCGAGAACTGCTCCCCCTACTGATAATACTGAGAACTGCACCCTCTACTGATAATACTGAGAACTGCTCCCCCTACTGATAATACTGAGAACTGCTCCCCCTACTGATAATACTGAGAACTGCTCCCCCTACTGATAATACTGAGAACTGCACCCCCTACTGATAATACTGAGAACTGCACCCCCTACTGATAATACTGAGAACTGCACCCCCCACTGATAATACCGAGAACTGCTCCCCCTACTGATAATACTGAGAACTGCTCCCCCTACTGATAATACTGAGAACTGCTCCCCCTACTGGTAATACTGAGAACTGCTCCCCCTACTGGTAATACTGAGAACTGCACCCTCTACTGATAATACTGAGAACTGCTCCCCCTACTGGTAATACTGAGAACTGCTCCCCCTACTGGTAATACTGAGAACTGCTCCCCCTACTGATAATACTGAGAACTGCTCCCCCTACTGATAATACTGAGAACTGCTCCCCCTACTGGTAATACTGAGAACTGCTCCCCCTACTGGTAATACTGAGAACTGCTCCCCCTACTGATAATACTGAGAACTGCACCCCCTACTGATAATACTGAGAACTGCTCCCCCTACTGATAATACTGAGAACTGCTCCCCCTACTGATAATACTGAGAACTGCTCCCCCTACTGATAATACTGAGAACTGCTCCCCCTACTGATAATACCGAGAACTGCACCCCCTACTGATAATACTGAGAACTGCTCCCCCTACTGATAATACTGAGAACTGCACCCCCTACTGATAATACTGAGAACTGCACCCCCTACTGATAATACTGAGAACTGCTCCCCCTACTGATAATACAGAGAACTGCACCCCCTACTGATAATACTGAGAACTGCTCCCCCTACTGATAATACTGAGAACTGCACCCCCTACTGATAATACTGAGAACTGCTCCCTCTACTGATAATACTGAGAACTGCTCCCCCTATTGATAATACTGAGAACTGCACCCCCTACTGATAATACTGAGAACTGCACCCCCTACTGATAATACTGAGAACTGCTCCCCCTACTGATAATACTGAGAACTGCTCCCTCTACTGATAATACTGAGAACTGCTCCCCCTATTGATAATACTGAGAACTGCACCCCCTATTGATAATACTGAGAACTGCACCCCCTACTGATAATACTGAGAACTGCACCCCCTACTGATAATACTGAGAACTGCACCCCCTACTGATAATACTGAGAACTGCACCCCCTACTGATAATACTGAGAACTGCACCCCCTACTGATAATACTGAGAACTGCACCCCCTACTGATAATACTGAGAACTGCACCCCCTACTGATAATACTGAGAACTGCTCCCCCTACTGATAATACTGAGAACTGCTCCCCCTATTGATAATACTGAGAACTGCTCCCCCTACTGATAATACTGAGAACTGCTCCCCCTACTGATAATACTGAGAACTGCTCCCCCTACTGATAATACTGAGAACTGCTCCCCCTACTGATAATACCGAGAACTGCACCCCCTACTGATAATACTGAGAACTGCTCCCCCTACTGATAATACTGAGAACTGCACCCCCTACTGATAATACTGAGAACTGCACCCCCTACTGGTAATACTGAGAACTGCTCCCCCTACTGATAATACTGAGAACTGCACCCCCTACTGATAATACTGAGAACTGCACCCCCTACTGGTAATACTGAGAACTGCTCCCCCTACTGATAATACCGAGAACTGCACCCCCTACTGATAATACCGAGAACTGCACCCCCTACTGATAATACTGAGAACTGCTCCCCCTACTGATAATACTGAGAACTGCACCCCCTACTGATAATACTGAGAACTGCACCCCCTACTGATAATACTGAGAACTGCTCCCCCTACTGATAATACTGAGAACTGCACCCCCTACTGATAATACTGAGAACTGCACCCCCTACTGATAATACTGAGAACTGCACCCCCTACTGATAATACTGAGAACTGCTCCCCCTACTGATAATACCGAGAACTGCACCCCCTACTGATAATACCGAGAACTGCACCCCCTACTGATAATACTGAGAACTGCTCCCCCTACTGATAATACTGAGAACTGCACCCCCTACTGATAATACTGAGAACTGCACCCCCTACTGATAATACTGAGAACTGCTCCCCCTACTGATAATACTGAGAACTGCTCCCCCTACTGATAATACTGAGAACTGCACCCCCTACTGATAATACTGAGAACTGCACCCCCTACTGATAATACCGAGAACTGCTCCCCCTACTGATAATACCGAGAACTGCACCCCCTACTGATAATACCGAGAACTGCACCCCCTACTGATAATACTGAGAACTGCTCCCCCTACTGATAATACTGAGAACTGCACCCCCTACTGATAATACTGAGAACTGCACCCCCTACTGATAATACTGAGAACTGCTCCCCCTACTGATAATACTGAGAACTGCACCCCCTACTGATAATACTGAGAACTGCTCCCCCTACTGATAATACTGAGAACTGCACCCCCTACTGATAATACTGAGAACTGCTCCCCCTACTGATAATACTGAGAACTGCTCCCTCTACTGATAATACTGAGAACTGCTCCCCCTATTGATAATACTGAGAACTGCACCCCCTACTGATAATACTGAGAACTGCACCCCCTACTGATAATACTGAGAACTGCTCCCCCTACTGATAATACTGAGAACTGCACCCCCTACTGATAATACTGAGAACTGCACCCCCTACTGATAATACTGAGAACTGCACCCCCTACTGATAATACTGAGAACTGCACCCCCTACTGATAATACTGAGAACTGCACCCCCTACTGATAATACTGAGAACTGCTCCCCCTACTGATAATACTGAGAACTGCTCCCCCTATTGATAATACTGAGAACTGCTCCCCCTACTGATAATACTGAGAACTGCACCCCCTACTGATAATACTGAGAACTGCTCCCCCTACTGATAATACTGAGAACTGCACCCCCTACTGATAATACTGAGAACTGCACCCCCTACTGATAATACTGAGAACTGCACCCCCTACTGATAATACTGAGAACTGCTCCCCCTACTGATAATACTGAGAACTGCTCCCCCTATTGATAATACTGAGAACTGCTCCCCCTACTGATAATACTGAGAACTGCACCCCCTACTGATAATACTGAGAACTGCACCCCCTACTGGTAATACTGAGAACTGCTCCCCCTACTGATAATACTGAGAACTGCACCCCCTACTGATAATACTGAGAACTGCACCCCCTACTGATAATACTGAGAACTGCTCCCCCTACTGATAATACTGAGAACTGCTCCCCCTACTGATAATACTGAGAACTGCACCCCCTACTGATAATACTGAGAACTGCTCCCCCTACTGATAATACTGAGAACTGCTCCCCCTACTGATAATACTGAGAACTGCTCCCCCTACTGATAATACTGAGAACTGCTCCCCCTACTGATAATACTGAGAACTGCTCCCCCTACTGATAATACTGAGAACTGCTCCCCCTACTGATAATACTGAGAACTGCTCCCCCTACTGATAATACTGAGAACTGCATCCCCTACTGATAATACTGAGAACTGCTCCCCCTACTGATAATACTGAGAACTGCTCCCCCTACTGATAATACTGAGAACTGCTCCCCCTACTGATAATACTGAGAACTGCTCCCCCTACTGATAATACTGAGAACTGCTCCCCCTACTGATAATACTGAGAACTGCTCCCCCTACTGATAATACTGAGAACTGCTCCCCCTACTGATAATACTGAGAACTGCACCCCCTACTGATAATACTGAGAACTGCACCCCCTACTGATAATACTGAGAACTGCACCCCCTACTGGTAATACTGAGAACTGCTCCCCCTACTGATAATACTGAGAACTGCATCCCCTACTGATAATACTGAGAACTGCACCCCCTACTGGTAATACTGAGAACTGCATCCCCTACTGATAATACCGAGAACTGCACCCCCTACTGATAATACCGAGAACTGCTCCCCCTACTGATAATACTGAGAACTGCTCCCTCTACTGATAATACTGAGAACTGCTCCCCCTACTGATAATACTGAGAACTGCTCCCCCTACTGATAATACTGAGAACTGCTCCCCCTACTGATAATACTGAGAACTGCACCCCCTACTGATAATACTGAGAACTGCACCCCCTACTGATAATACTGAGAACTGCACCCCCTACTGATAATACTGAGAACTGCTCCCCCTACTGATAATACTGAGAACTGCACCCCCTACTGATAATACTGAGAACTGCTCCCCCTACTGATAATACTGAGAACTGCACCCCCTACTGATAATACTGAGAACTGCTCCCCCTACTGATAATACTGAGAACTGCTCCCCCTACTGATAATACTGAGAACTGCACCCCCCACTGATAATACCGAGAACTGCTCCCCCTACTGATAATACTGAGAACTGCACCCTCTACTGATAATACTGAGAACTGCACCCCCTACTGATAATACTGAGAACTGCTCCCCCTACTGATAATACTGAGAACTGCACCCCCCACTGATAATACCGAGAACTGCTCCCCCTACTGATAATACTGAGAACTGCACCCTCTACTGATAATACTGAGAACTGCTCCCCCTACTGATAATACTGAGAACTGCTCCCCCTACTGATAATACTGAGAACTGCTCCCCCTACTGATAATACTGAGAACTGCACCCCCTACTGATAATACTGAGAACTGCTCCCCCTACTGATAATACTGAGAACTGCACCCCCTACTGATAATACTGAGAACTGCTCCCCCTACTGATAATACTGAGAACTGCTCCCTCTACTGATAATACTGAGAACTGCTCCCCCTACTGATAATACTGAGAACTGCACCCCCTACTGATAATACTGAGAACTGCACCCCCTACTGATAATACTGAGAACTGCTCCCCCTACTGATAATACTGAGAACTGCTCCCCCTACTGATAATACTGAGAACTGCACCCCCTACTGATAATACTGAGAACTGCACCCCCTACTGGTAATACTGAGAACTGCTCCCCCTACTGATAATACTGAGAACTGCACCCCCTACTGATAATACTGAGAACTGCACCCCCTACTGATAATACTGAGAACTGCTCCCCCTACTGATAATACTGAGAACTGCTCCCCCTACTGATAATACTGAGAACTGCTCCCCCTACTGATAATACTGAGAACTGCTCCCCCTACTGATAATACTGAGAACTGCTCCCCCTACTGATAATACTGAGAACTGCTCCCCCTACTGATAATACTGAGAACTGCTCCCCCTACTGATAATACTGAGAACTGCTCCCCCTACTGATAATACTGAGAACTGCACCCCTACTGATAATACCGAGAACTGCTCCCCCTACTGATAATACTGAGAACTGCTCCCCCTACTGATAATACTGAGAACTGCACCCCCTACTGGTAATACTGAGAACTGCTCCCCCTACTGATAATACTGAGAACTGCACCCCCTACTGGTAATACTGAGAACTGCTCCCCCTACTGATAATACTGAGAACTGCACCCCCTACTGGTAATACTGAGAACTGCTCCCCCTACTGATAATACTGAGAACTGCATCCCCTACTGATAATACTGAGAACTGCACCCCCTACTGGTAATACTGAGAACTGCACCCCCTACTGATAATACCGAGAACTGCACCCCCTACTGATAATACCGAGAACTGCTCCCCCTACTGATAATACTGAGAACTGCTCCCTCTACTGATAATACTGAGAACTGCTCCCCCTACTGATAATACTGAGAACTGCTCCCCCTACTGATAATACTGAGAACTGCTCCCCCTACTGATAATACTGAGAACTGCATCCCCTACTGATAATACTGAGAACTGCTCCCCCTACTGATAATACTGAGAACTGCTCCCCCTACTGATAATACTGAGAACTGCATCCCCTACTGATAATACTGAGAACTCCTCCCCCTACTGATAATACTGAGAACTCCTCCCCCTACTGATAATACTGAGAACTGCACCCCCTACTGATAATACTGAGAACTGCTCCCCCTACTGATAATACTGAGAACTGCTCCCCCTACTGATAATACCGAGAACTGCACCCCCTACTGATAATACCGAGAACTGCTCCCCCTACTGGTAATACCGAGAACTGCTCCCCCTACTGATAATACCGAGAACTGCACCCCCTACTGATAATACCGAGAACTGCACCCCCTACTGATAATACTGAGAACTGCTCCCCCTACTGATAATACTGAGAACTGCACCCTCTACTGATAATACCGAGAACTGCTCCCCCTACTGGTAATACCGAGAACTGCACCCCCTACTGATAATACTGAGAACTGCACCCCCTACTGATAATACAGAGAACTGCTCCCCCTACTGATAATACTGAGAACTGCTCCCTCTACTGATAATACTGAGAACTGCTCCCCCTACTGATAATACTGAGAACTGCACCCCCTACTGATAATACTGAGAACTGCACCCCCTACTGATAATACTGAGAACTGCTCCCCCTACTGATAATACTGAGAACTGCTCCCTCTACTGATAATACTGAGAACTGCTCCCCCTACTGATAATACTGAGAACTGCACCCCCTACTGATAATACTGAGAACTGCACCCCCTACTGATAATACTGAGAACTGCACCCCCTACTGATAATACTGAGAACTGCACCCCCTACTGATAATACTGAGAACTGCACCCCCTACTGATAATACTGAGAACTGCACCCCCTACTGATAATACTGAGAACTGCTCCCCCTACTGATAATACTGAGAACTGCACCCCCCACTGATAATACCGAGAACTGCACCCCCTACTGATAATACTGAGAACTGCACCCCCTACTGATAATACTGAGAACTGCACCCCCTACTGATAATACTGAGAACTGCTCCCCCTACTGATAATACTGAGAACTGCACCCCCTACTGATAATACTGAGAACTGCTCCCCCTACTGATAATACTGAGAACTGCTCCCCCTACTGATAATACTGAGAACTGCACCCCCTACTGATAATACTGAGAACTGCTCCCCCTACTGATAATACTGAGAACTGCACCCCCTACTGATAATACTGAGAACTGCACCCCCTACTGATAATACTGAGAACTGCTCCCCCTACTGATAATACTGAGAACTGCTCCCCCTACTGATAATACTGAGAACTGCACCCCCTACTGATAATACTGAGAACTGCTCCCCCTACTGATAATACTGAGAACTGCTCCCCCTACTGATAATACTGAGAACTGCACCCCCTACTGATAATACTGAGAACTGCTCCCCCTACTGATAATACTGAGAACTGCTCCCCCTACTGATAATACTGAGAACTGCACCCCCCACTGATAATACCGAGAACTGCTCCCCCTACTGATAATACTGAGAACTGCACCCCCTACTGATAATACTGAGAACTGCACCCCCTACTGATAATACCGAGAACTGCTCCCCCTACTGGTAATACTGAGAACTGCTCCCCCTACTGATAATACTGAGAACTGCTCCCTCTACTGATAATACTGAGAACTGCTCCCCCTACTGATAATACCGAGAACTGCTCCCCCTACTGATAATACTGAGAACTGCTCCCTCTACTGATAATACTGAGAACTGCACCCCCCACTGATAATACCGAGAACTGCTCCCCCTACTGATAATACTGAGAACTGCACCCCCTACTGATAATACTGAGAACTGCTCCCCCTACTGATAATACTGAGAACTGCACCCCCTACTGATAATACCGAGAACTGCACCCCCTACTGATAATACTGAGAACTGCTCCCCCTACTGATAATACTGAGAACTGCTCCCCCTACTGATAATACTGAGAACTGCTCCCCCTACTGATAATACTGAGAACTGCTCCCCCTACTGATAATACTGAGAACTGCTCCCCCTACTGATAATACTGAGAACTGCTCCCCCTACTGATAATACTGAGAACTGCTCCCCCTACTGATAATACTGAGAACTGCTCCCCCTACTGGTAATACTGAGAACTGCACCCCCCACTGATAATACCGAGAACTGCACCCCCTACTGATAATACTGAGAACTGCTCCCCCTACTGATAATACTGAGAACTGCTCCCCCTACTGATAATACTGAGAACTGCTCCCCCTACTGATAATACTGAGAACTGCTCCCCCTACTGATAATACTGAGAACTGCTCCCCCTACTGATAATACTGAGAACTGCTCCCCCTACTGATAATACTGAGAACTGCTCCCCCTACTGATAATACTGAGAACTGCACCCTCTACTGATAATACTGAGAACTGCTCCCCCTACTGATAATACTGAGAACTGCTCCCCCTACTGATAATACTGAGAACTGCTCCCCCTACTGATAATACTGAGAACTGCACCCCCTACTGATAATACTGAGAACTGCACCCCCCACTGATAATACCGAGAACTGCTCCCCCTACTGATAATACTGAGAACTGCACCCTCTACTGATAATACTGAGAACTGCTCCCCCTACTGATAATACTGAGAACTGCTCCCCCTACTGATAATACTGAGAACTGCTCCCCCTACTGATAATACTGAGAACTGCACCCCCTACTGATAATACTGAGAACTGCACCCCCTACTGATAATACTGAGAACTGCACCCCCCACTGATAATACCGAGAACTGCTCCCCCTACTGATAATACTGAGAACTGCTCCCCCTACTGATAATACTGAGAACTGCTCCCCCTACTGGTAATACTGAGAACTGCTCCCCCTACTGGTAATACTGAGAACTGCACCCTCTACTGATAATACTGAGAACTGCTCCCCCTACTGGTAATACTGAGAACTGCTCCCCCTACTGGTAATACTGAGAACTGCTCCCCCTACTGATAATACTGAGAACTGCTCCCCCTACTGATAATACTGAGAACTGCTCCCCCTACTGGTAATACTGAGAACTGCTCCCCCTACTGGTAATACTGAGAACTGCTCCCCCTACTGATAATACTGAGAACTGCACCCCCTACTGATAATACTGAGAACTGCTCCCCCTACTGATAATACTGAGAACTGCTCCCCCTACTGATAATACTGAGAACTGCTCCCCCTACTGATAATACTGAGAACTGCTCCCCCTACTGATAATACCGAGAACTGCACCCCCTACTGATAATACTGAGAACTGCTCCCCCTACTGATAATACTGAGAACTGCACCCCCTACTGATAATACTGAGAACTGCACCCCCTACTGATAATACTGAGAACTGCTCCCCCTACTGATAATACAGAGAACTGCACCCCCTACTGATAATACTGAGAACTGCTCCCCCTACTGATAATACTGAGAACTGCACCCCCTACTGATAATACTGAGAACTGCTCCCTCTACTGATAATACTGAGAACTGCTCCCCCTATTGATAATACTGAGAACTGCACCCCCTACTGATAATACTGAGAACTGCACCCCCTACTGATAATACTGAGAACTGCTCCCCCTACTGATAATACTGAGAACTGCTCCCTCTACTGATAATACTGAGAACTGCTCCCCCTATTGATAATACTGAGAACTGCACCCCCTATTGATAATACTGAGAACTGCACCCCCTACTGATAATACTGAGAACTGCACCCCCTACTGATAATACTGAGAACTGCACCCCCTACTGATAATACTGAGAACTGCACCCCCTACTGATAATACTGAGAACTGCACCCCCTACTGATAATACTGAGAACTGCACCCCCTACTGATAATACTGAGAACTGCACCCCCTACTGATAATACTGAGAACTGCTCCCCCTACTGATAATACTGAGAACTGCTCCCCCTATTGATAATACTGAGAACTGCTCCCCCTACTGATAATACTGAGAACTGCTCCCCCTACTGATAATACTGAGAACTGCTCCCCCTACTGATAATACTGAGAACTGCTCCCCCTACTGATAATACCGAGAACTGCACCCCCTACTGATAATACTGAGAACTGCTCCCCCTACTGATAATACTGAGAACTGCACCCCCTACTGATAATACTGAGAACTGCACCCCCTACTGGTAATACTGAGAACTGCTCCCCCTACTGATAATACTGAGAACTGCACCCCCTACTGATAATACTGAGAACTGCACCCCCTACTGGTAATACTGAGAACTGCTCCCCCTACTGATAATACCGAGAACTGCACCCCCTACTGATAATACCGAGAACTGCACCCCCTACTGATAATACTGAGAACTGCTCCCCCTACTGATAATACTGAGAACTGCACCCCCTACTGATAATACTGAGAACTGCACCCCCTACTGATAATACTGAGAACTGCTCCCCCTACTGATAATACTGAGAACTGCACCCCCTACTGATAATACTGAGAACTGCACCCCCTACTGATAATACTGAGAACTGCACCCCCTACTGATAATACTGAGAACTGCTCCCCCTACTGATAATACCGAGAACTGCACCCCCTACTGATAATACCGAGAACTGCACCCCCTACTGATAATACTGAGAACTGCTCCCCCTACTGATAATACTGAGAACTGCACCCCCTACTGATAATACTGAGAACTGCACCCCCTACTGATAATACTGAGAACTGCTCCCCCTACTGATAATACTGAGAACTGCTCCCCCTACTGATAATACTGAGAACTGCACCCCCTACTGATAATACTGAGAACTGCACCCCCTACTGATAATACCGAGAACTGCTCCCCCTACTGATAATACCGAGAACTGCACCCCCTACTGATAATACCGAGAACTGCACCCCCTACTGATAATACTGAGAACTGCTCCCCCTACTGATAATACTGAGAACTGCACCCCCTACTGATAATACTGAGAACTGCACCCCCTACTGATAATACTGAGAACTGCTCCCCCTACTGATAATACTGAGAACTGCACCCCCTACTGATAATACTGAGAACTGCTCCCCCTACTGATAATACTGAGAACTGCACCCCCTACTGATAATACTGAGAACTGCTCCCCCTACTGATAATACTGAGAACTGCTCCCTCTACTGATAATACTGAGAACTGCTCCCCCTATTGATAATACTGAGAACTGCACCCCCTACTGATAATACTGAGAACTGCACCCCCTACTGATAATACTGAGAACTGCTCCCCCTACTGATAATACTGAGAACTGCACCCCCTACTGATAATACTGAGAACTGCACCCCCTACTGATAATACTGAGAACTGCACCCCCTACTGATAATACTGAGAACTGCACCCCCTACTGATAATACTGAGAACTGCACCCCCTACTGATAATACTGAGAACTGCTCCCCCTACTGATAATACTGAGAACTGCTCCCCCTATTGATAATACTGAGAACTGCTCCCCCTACTGATAATACTGAGAACTGCACCCCCTACTGATAATACTGAGAACTGCTCCCCCTACTGATAATACTGAGAACTGCACCCCCTACTGATAATACTGAGAACTGCACCCCCTACTGATAATACTGAGAACTGCACCCCCTACTGATAATACTGAGAACTGCTCCCCCTACTGATAATACTGAGAACTGCTCCCCCTATTGATAATACTGAGAACTGCTCCCCCTACTGATAATACTGAGAACTGCACCCCCTACTGATAATACTGAGAACTGCACCCCCTACTGGTAATACTGAGAACTGCTCCCCCTACTGATAATACTGAGAACTGCACCCCCTACTGATAATACTGAGAACTGCACCCCCTACTGATAATACTGAGAACTGCTCCCCCTACTGATAATACTGAGAACTGCTCCCCCTACTGATAATACTGAGAACTGCACCCCCTACTGATAATACTGAGAACTGCTCCCCCTACTGATAATACTGAGAACTGCTCCCCCTACTGATAATACTGAGAACTGCTCCCCCTACTGATAATACTGAGAACTGCTCCCCCTACTGATAATACTGAGAACTGCTCCCCCTACTGATAATACTGAGAACTGCTCCCCCTACTGATAATACTGAGAACTGCTCCCCCTACTGATAATACTGAGAACTGCATCCCCTACTGATAATACTGAGAACTGCTCCCCCTACTGATAATACTGAGAACTGCTCCCCCTACTGATAATACTGAGAACTGCTCCCCCTACTGATAATACTGAGAACTGCTCCCCCTACTGATAATACTGAGAACTGCTCCCCCTACTGATAATACTGAGAACTGCTCCCCCTACTGATAATACTGAGAACTGCTCCCCCTACTGATAATACTGAGAACTGCACCCCCTACTGATAATACTGAGAACTGCACCCCCTACTGATAATACTGAGAACTGCACCCCCTACTGGTAATACTGAGAACTGCTCCCCCTACTGATAATACTGAGAACTGCATCCCCTACTGATAATACTGAGAACTGCACCCCCTACTGGTAATACTGAGAACTGCATCCCCTACTGATAATACCGAGAACTGCACCCCCTACTGATAATACCGAGAACTGCTCCCCCTACTGATAATACTGAGAACTGCTCCCTCTACTGATAATACTGAGAACTGCTCCCCCTACTGATAATACTGAGAACTGCTCCCCCTACTGATAATACTGAGAACTGCTCCCCCTACTGATAATACTGAGAACTGCACCCCCTACTGATAATACTGAGAACTGCACCCCCTACTGATAATACTGAGAACTGCACCCCCTACTGATAATACTGAGAACTGCTCCCCCTACTGATAATACTGAGAACTGCACCCCCTACTGATAATACTGAGAACTGCTCCCCCTACTGATAATACTGAGAACTGCACCCCCTACTGATAATACTGAGAACTGCTCCCCCTACTGATAATACTGAGAACTGCTCCCCCTACTGATAATACTGAGAACTGCACCCCCCACTGATAATACCGAGAACTGCTCCCCCTACTGATAATACTGAGAACTGCACCCTCTACTGATAATACTGAGAACTGCACCCCCTACTGATAATACTGAGAACTGCTCCCCCTACTGATAATACTGAGAACTGCACCCCCCACTGATAATACCGAGAACTGCTCCCCCTACTGATAATACTGAGAACTGCACCCTCTACTGATAATACTGAGAACTGCTCCCCCTACTGATAATACTGAGAACTGCTCCCCCTACTGATAATACTGAGAACTGCTCCCCCTACTGATAATACTGAGAACTGCACCCCCTACTGATAATACTGAGAACTGCTCCCCCTACTGATAATACTGAGAACTGCACCCCCTACTGATAATACTGAGAACTGCTCCCCCTACTGATAATACTGAGAACTGCTCCCTCTACTGATAATACTGAGAACTGCTCCCCCTACTGATAATACTGAGAACTGCACCCCCTACTGATAATACTGAGAACTGCACCCCCTACTGATAATACTGAGAACTGCTCCCCCTACTGATAATACTGAGAACTGCTCCCCCTACTGATAATACTGAGAACTGCACCCCCTACTGATAATACTGAGAACTGCACCCCCTACTGGTAATACTGAGAACTGCTCCCCCTACTGATAATACTGAGAACTGCACCCCCTACTGATAATACTGAGAACTGCACCCCCTACTGATAATACTGAGAACTGCTCCCCCTACTGATAATACTGAGAACTGCTCCCCCTACTGATAATACTGAGAACTGCTCCCCCTACTGATAATACTGAGAACTGCTCCCCCTACTGATAATACTGAGAACTGCTCCCCCTACTGATAATACTGAGAACTGCTCCCCCTACTGATAATACTGAGAACTGCTCCCCCTACTGATAATACTGAGAACTGCTCCCCCTACTGATAATACTGAGAACTGCTCCCCCTACTGATAATACTGAGAACTGCTCCCCCTACTGATAATACTGAGAACTGCACCCCCTACTGATAATACTGAGAACTGCACCCCCTACTGATAATACTGAGAACTGCACCCCCTACTGGTAATACTGAGAACTGCTCCCCCTACTGATAATACTGAGAACTGCATCCCCTACTGATAATACTGAGAACTGCACCCCCTACTGGTAATACTGAGAACTGCACCCCCTACTGATAATACCGAGAACTGCACCCCCTACTGATAATACCGAGAACTGCTCCCCCTACTGATAATACTGAGAACTGCTCCCTCTACTGATAATACTGAGAACTGCTCCCCCTACTGATAATACTGAGAACTGCTCCCCCTACTGATAATACTGAGAACTGCTCCCCCTACTGATAATACTGAGAACTGCATCCCCTACTGATAATACTGAGAACTGCTCCCCCTACTGATAATACTGAGAACTGCTCCCCCTACTGATAATACTGAGAACTGCATCCCCTACTGATAATACTGAGAACTCCTCCCCCTACTGATAATACTGAGAACTCCTCCCCCTACTGATAATACTGAGAACTGCACCCCCTACTGATAATACTGAGAACTGCTCCCCCTACTGATAATACTGAGAACTGCTCCCCCTACTGATAATACCGAGAACTGCACCCCCTACTGATAATACCGAGAACTGCTCCCCCTACTGGTAATACCGAGAACTGCTCCCCCTACTGATAATACCGAGAACTGCACCCCCTACTGATAATACCGAGAACTGCACCCCCTACTGATAATACTGAGAACTGCTCCCCCTACTGATAATACTGAGAACTGCACCCTCTACTGATAATACCGAGAACTGCTCCCCCTACTGGTAATACCGAGAACTGCTCCCCCTACTGATAATACCGAGAACTGCACCCCCTACTGATAATACCGAGAACTGCACCCTCTACTGATAATACTGAGAACTGCTCCCCCTACAGATAATACCGAGAACTGCTCCCCCTACTGATAATACCGAGAACTGCTCCCCCTACTGATAATACCGAGAACTGCTCCCCCTACTGATAATACCGAGAACTGCTCCCCCTACTGATAATACTGAGAACTGCTCCCCCTACTGATAATACTGAGAACTGCTCCCCCTACTGATAATACTGAGAACTGCACCCCCTACTGGTAATACTGAGAACTGCTCCCCCTACTGATAATATTGAGAACTGCTCCCCCTACTGATAATACTGAGAACTGCTCCCCCTACTGATAATACTGAGAACTGCTCCCCCTACTGATAATATTGAGAACTGCTCCCCCTACTGATAATACTGAGAACTGCACCCCCTACTGGTAATACTGAGAACTGCTCCCCCTACTGATAATATTGAGAACTGCTCCCCCTACTGATAATACTGAGAACTGCTCCCCCTACTGGTATTACTGGGGAAGGTACAGGCGTCTGGTATAGGAGTCAGGAAGGTACAGGGGTCCGGTATAGGAGTGAGGAAGGTACAGGGGTCCAGTATAGGTCTGAGAAAGGTACAGGGGTCCGGTATAGGAGTAAGGAAGGTACAGGTGTCCGGTATAGGTGTGAGGAGTGTACAGGGTTCCGGTATAGGTGTGAGAAAGGTACAGGGGTCTGATATAGGTGTGAGGAACGTACAGGGGTCCGGTATAGGAGTGAGGAAGGTACAGGGGTCCGGTATAGGAGTGAGGAAGGTACAGGGGTCCGGTATAGGAGTGAGGAAGGTACAGGGGTCTGGTATAGGAGTGAGGAAGGTTCAGGGGTCCGGTATTGGTGTTAGGAAGGTACAGGTGTCCGGTATCGGTGTTAGGAAGGTACAGGCGTCCGGTATAGGAGCGAGGAAGGTACAGGGGTCCGGTATAGGAGTGAGGAAGGTACAGGGGTCTGGTATAGGAGTGAGGAAGGTTCAGGGGTCCGGTATTGGTGTTAGGAAGGTACAGGTGTCCGGTATCGGTGTTAGGAAGGTACAGGCGTCCGGTATAGGAGCGAGGAAGGTACAGGGGTCCGGTATAGGAGTGAGGAAGGTACAGGGGTCTGGTATAGGAGTGAGGAAGGTTCAGGGGTCCGGTATTGGTGTTAGGAAGGTACAGGTGTCCGGTATCGGTGTTAGGAAGGTACAGGGGTCCGGTATAGGAGTGAGGAAGGTACAGGGGTCCGGTATAGGAGTGAGGAAGGTACAGGGGTCTGGTATAGGAGTGAGGAAGGTTCAGGGGTCCGGTATTGGTGTTAGGAAGGTACAGGTGTCCGGTATCGGTGTTAGGAAGGTACAGGCGTCCGGTATAGGAGTGAGGAAGGTACAGGGGTCCGGTATAGGAGTGAGGAAGGTTCAGGGGTCCGGTATCGGTGTTAGGAAGGTACAGGTGTCCGGTATCGGTGTTAGGAAGGTACAGGGGTCCGGTATAGCAGTGAGGAAGGTTCAGGGGTCCAGTATCGGTGTTAGGAAGGTACAGGTGTCCGGTATCGGTGTTAGGAAGGTACAGGGGTCCGGTATAGGAGTGAGGAAGGTACAGGGGTCCGGTATAGGAGTGAGGGAGGTACAGGGGTCTGGTATAGGTGTTAGGAAGGTACAGGGGTCCGGTATAGGAGTGAGGAAGGTACAGGGGTCCGGTATAGGAGTGAGGGAGGTACAGGGGTCCGGTATAGGAGTGAGGAAGGTACAGGGGTCCGGTATAGGAGTGAGGAAGGTACAGGGGTCCAGCAGTAGGGTTGGTTGTCGGTTTCGGCCACTTTTTCTTCTCTATTTTGCTCCCTCTTGTGTTTTCCCCTCGGCCCCCTATCCCCCGTGTGATATGTAGATATATGAAGTGATTTGAGGGGTCGATATCTCGGGTCTCTTCATCCTTCAATGGTTGTTTGTTTTTATCCTTTTGTAGCCTCTGAGAGGAAATTTCATTCGCCTTCACAGCTGCCTATCAGAGCTGTACTCGATCTGTGGGGAGGGGTCTCAGACCCTCCGGACCCGCTCACTGTCTCTGGCTGTCCTGGATGCTCTGCAGCAGAACAGACAGCTGGCCCAGCACAGCACCTATGGAGGCGGAGCACACAACTCCTTTGTAGAGGTAAACCTCTCCAATCATTGCATACACTGAGCAGAGGATATGTTGGGTGTGATCGGTGTGATCAATGTGATCGGTGTGATCGGTGTGGACGTTCTCACGTTGTAGGTCTTCTTCCATGTACAGGTGTTGGTTTTATCCACCCGTCCGGGACAAGAACTGGCCTCTGAGCTGGATGAAGGGTTGAAGGGATCTGATCTGAGTACATTGCGTAGATTGCTGGTTGTCCAATTGTCATGTGATGTGGAGGACGGCGGGAGCAACGAGGCCTCTCCTGACCCCACCAGAGATCCGGATCACAGTATGTAGTATGAACATGTTTGTAGGCGTGTAGTCTCTTCACTTCGTCTTCTACATATATGACGTGTCATTCCGGATCATTCCTGGTTATGTTCTCCATCTCCTCCATACCCCTCCGTCTTCTACATACATGACGTGTCATTCCGGATCATTCCTGGTTATGTTCTCCATCTCCTCCATACCCCTCTGTCTTCTACATACATGACGCGTCATTCCGGATCATTCCTGGTTATGTTCTCCATCTCCTCCATACCCCTCCGTCTTCTACATACATGACCTGTCATTCCGGATCATTCCTGGTTATGTTCTCCATCTCCTCCATACCCCTCCGTCTTCTACATACATGACGTGTCATTCCGGATCATTCCTCGTTATGTCCTCCATCTCCTCCATACCCCTCCGTCTTCTACATACATGACGTGTCATTCCGGATCATTCCTGGTTATGTTCTCCATCTCCTCCATACCCCTCCGTCTTCTACATACATGACCTGTCATTCCGGATCATTCCTGGTTATGTTCTCCATCTCCTCCATACCCCTCCGTCTTCTACATACATGACGTGTCATTCCAGATCATTCCTGGTTATGTTCTCCATCTCCTCCATACCCCTCCGTCTTCTACATACATGACGTGTCATTCCGGATCATTCCTCGTTATGTCCTCCATCTCCTCCATACCCCTCCGTCTTCTACATACATGACCTGTCATTCCGGATCATTCCTGGTTATGTTCTCCATCTCCTCCATACCCCTCCGTCTTCTACATACATGACCTGTCATTCCGGATCATTCCTGGTTATGTTCTCCATCTCCTCCATACCCCTCCGTCTTCTACATACATGACGTGTCATTCCGGATCATTCCTGGTTATGTTCTCCATCTCCTCCATACCCCTCCGTCTTCTACATACATGACGTGTCACTCCGGATCATTCCTGGTTATGTTCTCCATCTCCGCCATACCCCTCCGTCTTCTACATACATGACGTGTCATTCCGGATCATTCCTGGTTATGTTCTCCATCTCCTCCATACCCCTCTGTCTTCTACATACATGACGTGTCACTCCGGATCATTCCTGGTTATGTTCTCTACATACATGACGTGTCATTCCGGATCATTCCTGGTTATGTTCTCCATCTCCTCCATACTCCTCCGTCTTCTACATACATGACGTGTCATTCCGGATCATTCCTGGTTATGTTCTCCATCTCCTCCATACCCCTCCGTCTTCTACATACATGACGTGTCATTCCGGATCATTCCTGGTTATGTTCTCCATCTCCTCCATACCCCTCCGTCTTCTACATACATGACCTGTCATTCCGGATCATTCCTGGTTATGTTCTCCATCTCCTCCATACCCCTTTGTCTTCTACATACATGACGTGTCGCTCCGGATCATTCCTGGTTATGTTCTCCATCTCCTCCATACCCCTCCGTCTTCTACATACATGACGTGTCATTCCGGATCATTCTGGTTATGTTCTCCATCTCCTCCATACCCCTCCATCTTCTACATACATGACGTGTCATTCCGGATCATTCCTGGTTATGTTCTCCATCTCCTCCATACCCCTCCGTCTTCTACATACATGACGTGTCCCTCCGGATCATTCCTGGTTATGTTCTCCATCTCCTCCATACCCCTCCGTCTTCTACATACATGACCTGTCATTGTGAATCATTCCTGGTTATGTTCTCCATCTCCTCCATACTCCTCTGTCTTCTACATACATGACCTGTCATTGTGAATCATTCCTGGTTATGTTCTCCATCTCCTCCATACCCCTTTGTCTTCTACATACATGACCTGTCATTGTGAATCATTCCTGGTTATGTTCTCCATCTCCTCCATACCCCTCCGTCTTCTACATACATGACGTGTCGCTCCGGATCATTCCTGGTTATGTTCTCCATCTCCTCCATACCCCTCCGTCTTCTACATACATGACGTGTCGCTCCGGATCATTCCTGGTTATGTTCTCCATCTCCTCCATAACCCTCCGTCTTCTACATACATGACGTGTCATTCCGGATCATTCCTGGTTATGTTCTCCATCTCCTCCATACCCCTCCGTCTTCTACATACATGACGTGTCATTCCGGATCATTCCTGGTTATGTTCTCCATCTCCTCCATACCCCTCCGTCTTCTACATACATGACGTGTCATTCCGGATCATTCCTGGTTATGTTCTCCATCTCCTCCATACCCCTCCGTCTTCTACATACATGACGTGTCATTCCGGATCATTCCTGGTTATGTTCTCCATCTCCTCCATACCCCTCCGTCTTCTACATACATGACGTGTCATTCCGGATC